>NC_041338.1:33048617-33131117 GCF_004354835.1 Perca flavescens
CAAACACTGATTATTTCCAGTTGTTTCTTCTTTGCCGTTTTTTTTTTTTTTATTCTATCCCTGTTACGCTGCAGTCATTGAAGCTCAACACTTCCTGCACAGATGCTTCACATTAAAAGCCTTTCAAGGGCACAATTTTTCTCTTACTTGAAAGGCTTTTAATGTGAAACATCTGCAGGAACACTGATTAAAAAAAAAAAAATAAACCAATGGTTGATGATCTAAAAGAAGAATTTGTACATTTGAATGTTATCACTGCAGTTTGTTCAGGCCGGTCAGCTGAACCAACGCACCTGTCAGGTGTAAACTCAGTTTACATCCACGGATGGAGGTATTGCACGGACATATATTGCACCGGAAAGTTAACTACATAATGTGTCAGTGCTGACATAACTACTCTTAATAGAAATTTTGATAATTGATCGATCATTTAAGTCACTGATCAATCGAAAAACTCAAATCATTATCTGTGTGCAGCTTCTCCAATGTGAGGATTTGCTGCTTTCCTCCGTTTTATGTATCATTGTAAACTAAATATATTTTAAAGTTTAGGACAGTTGGTCGGACAAAACAGCCTTGGAATTAGTTAATACTTTTATAAGTTAATAAAGAGACAAACCTATATAAACAAACATAACACTTGCATCAAACAATGACCAGGCGTCTTCCTTGGTAAATTTAAAGCCTTTTATGTGAAGGACTTGAACATTTCTGACTTTGGCGTATCAGGAATCGCATTTTGACCCCCGGGATTCAACAATTTTACCCTAAAACTGAACTTTGTCACTTCAAAGTTCAGTTTTAGGGTAAAATTGTTTTTTTATTGTTCCAAAGTGTTGCAAACTTGGCCACTTTCTCGCTAGATTTATTGACTTATCAGACCCTCTTAAGGACTTCATTTCTAAAAAGCGACTAGCGAACTTCAGACCATCAGGGAAAAAGCGAGATATATTATATTTTAATTGAATTTTAATGCATGCTGTTCAGAGTAATCGCAGTCCACGGCTCTTCTACCAACAACTCGGTCTCTCCCTTGCGGCGTGCAGCCGACACAACTAAACTTTATGTAAATGGTCGGATGACATCATCCAGCGACTTTTGGAGCTAGTCCTAAAACCAGTTCAAAGCCCCAAAATAATAAGTCTATGATGACATTTAAGACTTTACTTACCTTCCTTACATCCTAACTACACCTTTACACTGATAACTATTACACAGGGAAGTTTACTACACACGTGTTAGTGCTGAAATGGTTTTCTGGACGCATTCCACCTACTTCTGAAGAAAAAATAAAAGTTTTTGAAATCATTTTTTTTTCTTACAGTATTAGTAGATAAACTTGTTTAAACCTCATTAATTTACATTAGTGTCTTCAGGGAATTGCATTATATAACTGTATTCTACCTAGCAGCTACGCCTTACGGTCAGTTAATATTATAGTATGTTGCTGATTTTTTATGTGGTGGTAAGAGGCTGTTTGTATTATATATGAATGTTGTAAAACATTTAGTGTAAACCATAAAGTTAACTTCAGCTTAACTTTTTTGTCTTAGCTTAAAGGTGCTGTAGGTAGGATTGTGAAGATCCAGGACTTAGCCAAAAAACTTCTAAGCCCCTCCCCCCTTTCTGCCAAAGCCCAAAACGGTCACCTAAGCCCCTCCCCCCACAAGGGAGAATTAATGCGTGTGCATGAGCAGTGATTGACACGCAGTTAGACACCCCCCCTCCCCCCGGCCCTGATTGGTGCATCTGAACAGGGAGCGGTGGATTTTCGCAAATCGCACTACAGGCTGTAGGTGGAGCCAGAGGAGCCAGATTTGTTTTAAATTACTTGGTTCATGTAGTTCTACTGGAACATAGGGTCAGTTTCAGCAAATATGACAGAAAGTTAGTTTTATAAGTCTTACCTACTGCACCTTTTTAAAGCTAAAGCTAGCAACACAGATACGACCTGTAATACTCCAGTTTGTCTAGTCATACTTTAACTTTCTGTCTCAATCACTGAGCTGAAGCTAAGAAAACGGAAGCTACACAGATGTGAAATGTTGACTTTTTGTCCAAAATATTAGCTTGAAGCTAATCGAACAAAATCACGTGATTTATTTTTTCTTTTTTTATTAATCACAGTTCAGCTATCTTTTATGTTTAGCTTTCTTTTAAATCCAATAAGCCAAGAGGCAAAGAAAATTGCTAATATACTTTTATATTTTCTTGTTTAGCTCCTTTTTTATGTTTTTATCTAGTCCTAGCTAATGGGCTAACACTAAACAATTGAAAACACAATGACCTAAATTTCTTTTCTTTTTAATCACAGTTCAGTTATTTTTTAAGGTTAGCTTTCTTTCAAAGCCAATAAGTTAAGAGGCTAAGAAATGGCTAAATATTGACTTTTTCTTTTTTGGTTTAACTTTTTTAAGTTTTTTAAGTTAAAACAACACCAGGACGTTTTTTTTCTTCTCAGTTCAGCTTCTATTTTTACTTTTTACATAGCCCTAGGGATCATAGAATAAAACAACTATGTGTTCACACAAATTAATAATTGTTGCTCTCAAATTGCTATAAATCGGATCTTAATGAGCCACTTTAGTTTTTGATTTGAACCGAGATACGTCAATATTCTTACATTTTCCTGACATCCTAACATTCATAAACGTATGTTTTTTTTTCCCTGCATAACACCCGTCAGGCTTTTTAAGTTTAATGAGAAAACAACTTTCTTTGCAGCGTTTGTTAGCTAATGTACAGCTGTGTACATTTTATAATAATGTGGGTGTTCCTGCCGATCACCACCGGTCTGTAACTTTGTATTAATCATGTATTAACTGTCAGTCTGAAGGCTGTCCCACCAGCATTTACCCCTTTTTATTTCACATCAAATTCCCTCCATTTCAATGAAAACGTCGCAAGATTGACCTTTTGACCTAAATAGATGAGGCTATCCTTTTTAGTGGGTTAAAAATAATAATCGTTTCTAAACATGAAATATGCAGCATAAATGAAAGCTGTTTGTCAGTAACATTATATGAATGTTAGTTCAAATACACAGTTTTGATAAATCTTTCTCACTGGTGTGATCGAGCCTCACAAAGCTCTTTCTTTGCCAAATCTTTTGTAGTTTTTAATTTAGTTTATATAAAAACGGTTTTAATTTTTGATTTTAATATCGATGCCAGTTGTTAACGCCATGTTGCCTAATTGAGACCTTTTGTTGTACGCGCTTCCTGACTCTTTTGCTTTAGCTCCTAATCTTCCTCAGTTAGTTTTGTGGTTTCTCAGGTTTCCCCTTTCGTCTCGTAAACGTTGTGAACTTTTCTCTATCTGCTTGTTTGTGTCTTTCGAAATAATATTAATGGTTTTATAAAATGGTGGCATTGTACAAATAGGTGTACTTTTTTAAAATGATATGATTTCTGTTGTTAAAAATGTGATGTTTTTATTTAAATAAAATCAAATGTCAAACACTGGCAATCTCGTGTTGTTGTTTCTGTGCACTACCGGCTTCCATCTATTGGTGTCAGTAGAGAATCATCCGCAGGTTGGATTCTTGCTCTGTGGTTTCAGAAGGAAAGTTTGTCTTCTCTGTTGCGTTATTATGGATCCCACATAAATTCTAGGCAAGACCCGCCCTACGAAGCAGCTTGATTGGTTGGGGTTAGGCATTGACCTTGAGTGGTTAAGGTTAGGATAGCTGATTGGTCAGGGGATAAGACCTGAACAAATCGGGTTACGTTACCTGGCTTAAGCATGGACACTTGGCCAATAGTAGTGTGTGTGAATGCTATTGAAGGGCGGGTCCTGCCTAGAAGTTGCTTGGGTTCCATAATAACACTTCTGTTTGAGGATTAGATAACTACATATGTAGTAGAAGCAGTGAATTAATATTCCTGCACCATATTTTTCTCACAAGCTAATCAGAGCAGACTAGGCTTTTAGGGATGGGGGGCTTAAAGAGACGGGTGCTAAAACGGACAGGGTGAATACAGTTCTATTTAGACGGACAGTATGAAAAAAAAATTGTTTTTTGAACATTAAAGCATGTAATTATGTTCTTAAAAACCCAAAATACAAGGTTCAACCTGATAATTGGCACAGTATGGGACCTTTTAGGCGTGTTAGCAATGGAAGCTAGTTTGCCTGCAAGCTAGACCTATCTACCGTTACTGTTTTAATGAGTTATATTGTTATTACTAACAACTTGCACTGTAGGGCAACAGCATTTAATTTTTTTTATGTAGGCTATGTAAATACGTGAAGAAATGAAAATAAAGGAAATTTTAAATCTTGATCGTAAAAAGCCAAAAGCAAGGCAGCTACAGTGCCGTTAGCTTATTAGCGACAGATCCCCTTGCCCTGATCTGTCCCCTTCAAAATGATCATAAAAGTAGGAAGATACAAATTATAAAGCGTCTTATTCCTCAGTGTAAGGGTTTATTATTATTAATTATAATAAACAATATGTTCTTCATTAACAGTCTTTTATTTACATCAGTTTTTTTCTCCCAAGTTCAACTTGAGCGTTAATTCCTTCAGTTAATCTGATGACAAACATTTCTGATAACTGCTAGGGTGTCATTTGATGGAAGTTCAGAGTTTGTTTCCGTCATCATGTTTTACAGCCTTCAGCATCAGCAGGGAGGGTTTTATTATCACATACTGTAACATACATCTGTTTTTATCACCTGCTGTTTCTCTCTCTAGTTTTAAACACCTTGATTCGTTGTATTCATCTGTCAGCCCGGAACAACTAACACACAACCAGTAAATAATCAACTCAAAACACCAGTAACCTCCACTTTCCAGTGTTTAACTACAGGGAGAGCTTATTCTTTCTTATATTACATTGCCTTAACACACAAGGAAGTTTAAAATACATGTCTGATTGTAGTGAGCATAAATCAATAAATAAAATGGTTTAAAAAACCTTGGACGATAACTGCAATGCTAGTAAGGACCACTAGGGGTCCAAAGAAAAGTATTGCCACTACACTGATCTCAGTAGCCTCAAACTAATTTCTTTAACATGAACGTATATACCGGTATATAATATCTTTAATCAGGTTACACTATATTAATTATTGACATGTTAAGTATTTACATACTACAGTTTCCATTTATTTAAAATCCAATTATTTTAAACATGCGAGGCTTCTAAATTAATTCCAGATTCTTGATTATTTGTAGCCTGGATGCCGGCCGAACGTAGCCCTGTCCACAACATTTAAGGTCGGGAAATTCAGTCTGGACTTTATCCATTGTGGAGCAACTATGCTCAAACCAGAGCTGTTCAGACCAATCAAATTGTCAGGGCGGGATTTATACAATGATGGTACAGATGATCAACGTAATCAACCACGTCACCAAAGAGCGCTCGGATTGAATTCGTTGAAAGATGGCCACCATGAGATGTGTAGATTCCGTCATTGCGTCTGTTAGAGAAGATATCGACAGCGCATTCATCTTAAAAGAGGAACAGAGAACAGCGATCAAGGCATTTGTCGATTGGAAAGATGTTTTTGCCGTCCTTTCTACGGGATTCGGCAAAAGTTTAATTCATCAGCTAGCCCCAATGGTCGCTAAGAAGATGGGGCGCTCTGATTGGTTGTAGGTCTATCCAATTGAGTGCAGAGGCATTTTCTTTCCTGGTTCGGTTGAAACACGCCCCATAATCGCAGCCCAATGGAGCAGCATCAGACTCCTATTCTGACTAGAATCTGAGTGTGACGACTTCAGGCTAAATTACTTGACTTTTCATAAGGTGCATTCAGATCTGTTTCTGTGTCACTGGTCCTCTGTGATGGACTGATAAGGCAGAGTGTTACAACCATAGATATAAATATGTTTTGTATCTATGGTTACAAGACTGCTGATAATTAATCATTAGATTTTATTGAGGGTGGTTCCTGCTATGTACTCGTCTTTCCCTTTTGGCGTTCTTTCACAGATCAGCGGTCAGCATGTCGTCATCCTCTGAGTCCTCTGCTGGATCCTCCATCTTCACCCCGAGTCCACTGTCCAGATCGGCATCGTTAAAGACGACCCTCGGGGTGCCGTCTCCGTTCTCCTCTCTGTCGCTGGATGACTGCTCGTCCTCGCTGTCGTCCTCTCTGCTATCTGGGATAATGACCACTTCCTCCATGGCGTCGGGGTCGATGTCCTCCTTAAACCAGACCGACTTGTACCCGTCGTCCATGCGTCTCTCCTTGGTCAGGATGGGTTTCACCTCCTTCTCGCCGTCGGCGTTGTCCGATCCATCGTGGCTGGTGTCGTCGCGCAGGACGACATTCAGAGGCACCGAAGACTTCACGATGGCCTCATCGACCGTAAGGTCCCATTCTGCTCGGCTAGCCATTACGCTTTTCCCCGCTGGACTGCCGGAGCCAGTGCTGCCTCCATCGTCATCGTTCTGGAAGGCCTCATTGGTGTACTGGATGCCCTCCTTCTGACCGCCCGAACCTTGACCCAACTGTGTAGGGACAACACATTCAGTTAAAATCTAGATTACAATTTATCAAATAGCGATGCTTGGTCAATGGCCATATATGCTTCAACTACTTCAACTATGATGCTCTATGTACCCCTCTAGCGTCAGTTTTGGACGTGTCTAAATAAACATAGGTTTATTTAGTTTTTGTTTGCTTGATTATGTTTAGGCATCAGAAAAACTTAATAAAGTTTAGAAAAAGATTAAACTGAATGAAGTTTAATGAACTGTAGGCCCTATTAGCTGATTCTTTGTATAGACATTCACAGGAAACAAAAGCTGTTGTTTTGTCCAGAGCATTATGACTTAATTTTTTAAAGGGATTCAGATTTCTTAAATGCAAATGGACATTTTGTCTTAAAGATGGTCCCAGAGGAAATGGGGGATGACCAATAGCAGGACTCATTCCCTGGGAGCCATTTATATCTGCAGAAACATTCATGGAAATCTGACCAGTAGTTGCATGGATATATGTCTCTGAACCAAATTGTTGGACAGACTGATAAATACCGTAACTAGATGGTTTAAGATAACCGCTTGTTTGTCACTTTATTTAAGTGGTAGTGTACAAGTCTGGATTTGTTAAAACACATTTCTTTTCTTGCTGTACTTGCCCTTACTCCGAGCACTTTGACAACCTTTTGAACTTACAGAGCTTTGGAACATGCTGGCTTCGTCGATCTTTTTCCAGTTGGCTTTCCCTTTACGAATGCAAATAGCGAGCACCACAATGACCACGAGACAGGTAAACAGCAGGACACCCAGGGTTGCACCGAGCGCTGCCATTTCCACCATTCCGTAGCCACCTGACGGTACGATCACTGCAGGAACAAAGGTCACTGAATACAGGCGTCGCCAAAAAACAGCTCCGTCAGAAACCAACTTGGCGGTCAAACTTAAATGTGACTGCAGTCTAAATTATTATAACCCTGGGTCATATTTGTTTTGATGTGTCAGATCTCTTTCCTCAGAGAGAGTGTGTGTGTGTGTGTGTGTGTGTGTGTGTGTGTGTGTGTGTGTGTACAAAGCATACCAAAACTAATTAATTGGAGGAAAGAGTAGCAAATTGGAGATTGGGACTGAACAATCAATGACTGAATGAATTCTGGTGACAATCAAGGTGCCACTAGTTGCAATGCAACCACTACTTATCAACAAGTTGTCATTCCTAACCTGACAGGCTTTTTTTTAATGACTTTTTAATGACTAATTTTCAATATACTATACTATACAATTACTTTTTTAATCATTTTGTTTGACTTTATTACTTTTATTATGACATACTATACTATTACTTTTAATGACTTTTTTAATGACAAAGCAGATCTCTGTGGTGGGTTGCTTTGAATGTCAACAACAAGACACCTTAAAGGACAATTCCGGAGTAAAATTAACCTAGGTGTTAATAACATATGTGTACCGAGTCGACCGTTGTCTGGGATCTGTTTTCATGGTCATCTAATGCATCTCTAGCTTTTAAAAGCAAAACCGGTGGTTACCTGCTAACGCTAGCTTTTGGGGCACTTGGTAAATCACTATTTTATACCACTAACAAGGCTCAAAATAGCACCACACTTCAACAGCAGCATAATGAGGGTCCCATGACTGTTTTCTAAGATGGCGCCTGAATGTAAACACGAACGCTACTGTTTTTATAATTTATCTTTTTAATAAACTGTCTGTATACTTAAAAAGTTCTCAATGCTTCGGTTTGCACATAGGGACCCTCGTTATGCTACCTTTTAAGTGTGATGCTATTTTGAGCCTTGTTAGTGGTATAGAAATAGCGATTTACCAAGTGCACCGAAAGCTAGCGTTAGCAGGTAACCACCGGTTTGCGCTAGCTTGTTTAAAGCTATAGACACATTCGATTAGCATGAAAACATATCCCAGAGAACGTTCGACTCGGTACACATATGTTATTAACCCATAGGTTCATTTTGCACCGGGATTGTCCTTTAAACACAGTGTGAACTCGACTTTTACAGGAACTTAGATGTTGACTCTTTCATCTTCTGGGTTGGTTGCCGTCTACATCGAATATTAATATTTTATATGACTTAACGAGAAGTCTCTGTGATGTTGAAACCGGCCTTCAAAAGGGGGGCGTTTTTAAAATCCAACATCCAAACACACAATGGTACACAAGGGATCACCGACATCCTACGGCTCGAAACACACTCTTTTATGTGTCCCGTTTCCGCAAATTGAACTTTGGGCCAGGCAATACAGATGCCGACCAAATGGCCTTGTCCTTCATGTCATGGGGAATTGGTTAGTTTATTTTGTATTAGCCTGTCCAAACGCGTTCGATCGCAGCACGGGTCTTCGGGACCCGTGCCAGTTCACGCAAAATGACATCACATAGTACGCGAGGGTCACCGGGGGACCCAAAGCTCAATGAAATGCAAAAACGTCAAATAAACTGAACGGGTCCCGGGGACCCGAAGGACAACACAAGGGATAAGGTATGGAGAGAAAAGAGTGACCACCTGGGTGAGCTGTGCTGGCTGTGGAAATGCTTCCTTCACTGGTCAAACTAGGATCAGTGGTGGAGACGATACTTTCACTGGTCAAACTAGGATCAGTGGTGGAGACGATACTTTCACTGGTCAAACTAGGATCAGTGGTGGAGACGATACTTTCACTGGTCAAACTAGGATCAGTGGTGGAGACGATACTTTCACTGGTCAAACTAGGATCAGTGGTGGAGACGATACTTTCACTGGTCAAACTAGGATCAGTGGTGGAGACGATACTTTCACTGGTTGTACCGAGATCGGTGGTGGAGACGATGCTTTCACTGGTCGTACCAAGGTCGGTGGTGGATTCCCCTGTGGACGTCATTACCGTAATGTCTGTAGTGCTCTGAGGCAAACTGGTCGTGGTGAGACCTGGGAGGAGAGTACATTTTTTGAAGCTTATGGTTTCATGTCATGTATCTGTTTTCTTCTAAACATAAAGGTGCTTCAGACTGGACGCAAAGTGAATTTTCAGCGCTCAAGATGGTTGATGAATGAGGCCCATGGCCTGATGTTAAATCTTACCAGGAACATCAGATGTTTCGTTTTTCTGTTAATTTGTCCTGTCTGTAAATGTTCATGAAGTGGAATCATAAAGCTTCAGGAAATGCACCAATCTTTTGCACAAGTTGAAAAATGTTCAACTCATGCAGATGTGTCTCCACGTCTACTTACACCACCTGGAGCAAACCAGCTTTGGGTCGCATACGCTCGCTACTTTAGACGGCCGACCCGTCCCTGAAATTCACTTTTTGTTCAGCCTGAATGCACGCTAAGCATTCACACCTTAATGTTGCAATTTAAATGAACTCAACTAATTGGAGCGCTGCCAATCAAACACTGTGTTGTAAATGCACTAAGATGGCATGAAAAGGTCTATGACTACATCCAAGTGAACTCTGTTGCTGCTTTTGTGTGACATGAGGGAAGACCAACCCCAGGACTGTGCTACATTGAATGCATGACACAAATTAAAAACATAACTAAACACAGTTGACAGGAAATAATCAGCCTCTGTTTCCCACGCAATGGATAGGACACTCCCAACAAGGCTACCCAGTGTAATAAATGTATACCCTGGGACTTCTGGTTGAAATGCCTGTAAATATCCTGAATTCATAAAAAGGTTCCTGGAAAAGTTCTGTGGCAGAAACCATTTACATATTACAAGCTAAAAGCTCTTCATTCTGACACTCATGTTGGCATGTATTTAAAGGCCATGCATTACATTGGAGGAAAACGCTGCATCGAGCCAAAGATGAAGCGGAGTCAGACTGGTTTTGTTGACTGCTTTTCAATATTTAGCAATTTGTGAAGGTTATTTTCCTACCTGATGTCACCTCCACTGAGAGCTCAGCTGTAGCCGATTCTTCGTTAGATGTGTCCATTGCCACCACCTGGAAGTAGGAAGTTAAAGTTGAGTGCTTAATGAGAAAATGACCATCAATTAGTCACTTTAAGTTTGACTATAGGTTTGTTAAACTCACTTGCAGCGATAATGTGGCCTCTGGGAGATCCTTTGTCATGAACAAATAGCCGCCAATGATGGAGAAATCACTGTTCCCTTCAACGTAGTAAGTGATGTGGGGATTTAGACCCTGTTTGGGCAGAAATGAAAAGGTTTGTGATGCACATCAGGTAGACAGAACACTCCCAAAAGACTGCCTCAGTCATCAAACACTCAAACCCGATACAATGAATATTTGGTTAAACAGTAGCCCACTACTTATTTAAGAAATTAAGAGGGTTTACCAAAAAATGTGATGCAAAATAGTCTGCTCTGCACCTCTGAATTACTGCCCACATCTGAAATTTGCTTCTGTGTTTGCATTTTAAAACCATAAAGGTTTAATATTTGCAAATGTATTCAGAGAAAATATGAAAGCACGTAATGTTACCCAATAAATCAGAAGTTTTCTATTACAACAACTCGATGTCTAAAGTCAAGTTGCCATCGAAATTTACCAAAAATGTATGAAAAAAACACAAAACACAATTTCAGAAGAAGGGGACACAACGAGATAGGGTCTTTAAAAGATACCCCATAGCTAAAGATTGCAAATTGCCAATGGATTGAAACGGTACACACTTCCTGTCTTCTGAATGGGTATGGGCCGCGATTGAAAAGTGTAGTGAACGTTGAACGTGTGTAGCGTTTCATACTATTGGCGAGGCGTGTAATGCATACTTTTAGTTATAGAGAGTCTTTGGTCAAATCTCAAACAAATTAAATTCATGTGGAAAACATGATGGAGATTTCTGTTTGTTTCATGTATTTTTTGTGGGGAAGGTTCACATGGATCTAGACCTCACATTGCCAGACCCTCCTCCACAGCGCTGTGGAGGAGGGTCTGGCTAGTCCACCCAGCATTCCTGGACGGGAGAAAAACGTGCTCTGGTTTATTGGCATTTCTGTAAACCAATCACAATCATCTTGGGCGGTGCTAAGCACAGAGCGGAGCAACGGTGCTGCTGCAAAAGAGCCTCTGGAAGGAACTTGTTTTGGTGGAACGTGTACGTTCAAAAGTTGTTTTATTCGTGCAACAGAAAACTCAGATTGGACAGATAGTCTAGCTAGCTGTCTGGATTTACCCTGCAGAGATCTAAGGAGGAGTTAACCATAGTCCTCACAAATCCACCGGAGTTTAAAATTGCAACACAAAGAAAGCGGAAGGTGACGGACATCCGTACTAAAAGAGTGACATCTGCATTTCCTGCGGCACCTGAACAATCCCGGAAGTTGAACGTCGGCGATATAGACTAACACAGATCATACTTTGCTGTATTTGACTTTTATCGATACTGGATTCACTCAAGTTTTTTTATGCACAAAATTGAACATGCTCGTAAAAACAGGTAAATGGAAACACAATTTGAGTCAGAAGTGCACAGAGTCTGGAATCAGTGTTTTACCCCAGTGGCATTGTAGTCATCATCCGTGGCGAGGATCCGCAGCGGCTGGTCCTTGTTCTTCGGGTCCATCGCCATGACGCCGACAGCGGTGATGACACCTTCATACTGAGGACTCTGAAACTTTGGAGGGTGGAGACTCTTCACCTGCACGCTGACTGTGACGCTGGTGGTGGCAAACTGATAACTGTTGGTCCTCTGAGCAGCCTGGGAGAGAAAAAGAGCAGGACTGTAACCAGAGTTTTAGAAATACTTGAGTCAGAAGTCCAACTCCACCTAACTAATACATTTCTGAACTCTGTCAATCTTTCAATAAATGACTCATGGATGTATAGATTTAACCGTTTACTTCGATGTTCGGTTAATTTGATTTTACAGTATGATCTCAACTTAGTTTCAAAACCTCCTCCAAACTGCCAAATGTGCACTTCTGGTACTTCATTTTAAAGTACAAACCCTAAACATGGCAGAAAATGGTGGTGGGGGGAATGTTGATCAGTGTTTCAAAGCCCAATATGATGTCCTCAAATGTCTTGTTTTGTTCACAACTCAAAGATATTCAGTTTACTGTCACAGAGGAGAGAAGAAATATTTACCTTAGAAAAGCTGGAATCAGAGAATTTTTTAAAAACTTAAACTGAATAATGGTTTAACAAGATAGTTGCTGATTAATTTAGTAGTTGACAACTAATCGAGGACATGACCTTAGACTCTTGAGTGGCTGCTATGGCTCTGGTGAAAAGACGTTCTTGGCATCTAGGTTAAAATGTAGTTTCTTGTTTGTTTGGGTTATATGTTACAATGGTGTGTTTCTTTCATTTATAACAAACCCAATACCTTTTGGATCAATAGGACACAACACAGATCAATTCAGATCAATCAGACACCATCATTTGAATGAATCGAATAAAAACAAGTCAATGTTTTGTCTTTACCAGCACTGTCAGACTGATCGTCTCAAAAACATTGGTCGGCTTCAGCATGGTGATGTTCCCCGTGTTAGGGTTGATCGCAAACAGGCCGCCAGCATCTCCTAAAGCACAGACAGACTGAGCTGCTTCTATCTGCCAATCATCAACAACTTACAGTATGTCTGGGGACAATGGAGTGTTGTTTATTATAATACGATGCTTACCATTCAAGAATGAGTACGCCATTGCCTCATTTATCCCTGAGTCTCCGTCGATGGCGTACAGCGGTCCTGGTTCCAGAGGTAATACTCCGGTCTGCAGAGGAGAAAACACTTCAACATCATCTTGTGTCTGGCAAAGCAGTGAAAGTCGTCCTTTGGCATGAGCACAGTGGTCTTCAGAGGCTGCATTAAGGCCTCAGCCTGCTTCAAACTAATTACTACAGATTGTCTAACAGCATCTGAATGAAACCTCCTTTCTGACGGCAGATTTGGATGCATCCAACAATATCTGTCTGAAACTGACAATCCAACAATCCGTGCATAGGCTACTTTAAGTGATTTGTCAGGTGTGTGGAGGTGTGGAAGTAAGGGTTTATCTCTCTCAAGCTCTCTTTTTTTCATTCTTCACATAACTACTTCTGTCGCTTTTCGTATGTTCAAGTGCAACAGCGTGAAAGGGTTTGAGGAGAAACTAGACAGGTTTTCATATAAATGTAGCAAATATTTAAACCGAATTTTGAGAAATCGGACTCCGAGTGCCCTTCTAGTTATTACTACTCTGGAGGCAGCTATATGTGTGCAACATTTAAAGAGCCCCAATTATGCTTTTTTGGATCTATTTAGTGTGTTATATAGTTGTTTGTGTATGTGATAGATGTGAAAACTACAAAGAAACAAAAGAAATTGCACTCCAAATGGAGCTCTCTCTCCCATAGACAGCATTTTTCTCAACTGCCTAAAAATGCCTCGCCCACATTCCTGTTTGAAATTCCTCAATTAGTGATGTCACTGATTGAGAAAGCCAGCCCAGTTTTTTTTTTATTTGTGAAGCCCTTGGGTGCTGCCTGAGAAAGCACAGCCCGCCCAGCGGCTTGTTTGAATTTGGTTGACCAATCACAACAGAGTAGGCCAGCTGACCAATCTGAGCAGACTGCAATGGGTAGTATGAGAAACATACTTATATATATGCTTTATGTTTTTTGAACATCAAAGCATGTACAGTTAACCTATTCTAGTAGACCCCCAATAGTGTATCTGGACCTTTAGTCAGGGAGCTCGATGATTGGCTCATGGATCAAATAACGCAGTTCAGCCAACATCACATGGCTTCACTCCATCTACATTGGTCATCAGGCAGTTCAAAATCAGCGCTGGACTTTCCAAGTAAAGTGTCGCACCTCTTGTTCGTTTAAGACGACCTTGGTGGTGTAGCCGGCACTCTGGCAGATCACAGCCCCCCCGACCTCGTGCTTGCTGCAGGGCTGGAACCACGGCGGCCTGTTGTCCACGTCTAAGATGGTGACCGTGATGGTGGTGCTGGCAGTGGATGACACCCTGCTACTGGCCGGTGCCAATGGTGTGTCCTTAGAAAGAAAAAGAAAACACAACCTGATTATTTCAGTACAACGTAGATTCAGTATAATAGACAGTCGGCCGATGTCTGAGAAACTGGAATAAAATAGTCGCACAAGATTCAGCTGTTGAGGGACTCAAAATTCTGTGAGGTCCAAACATTTTAAAGAGATTGAAGGCCCTGCCCATGAACACTTTGGCTCTGGATTTTTATTTGGTTTATAGTCTTTTGTAGACAATGTAAGTACATTTTTAGTTATGACTGAAAAAGGAAATTAGTGTTTAGAACCAGAAGTGAGCAGCACTCACCTGAGCAAACAATATCAGTTGGACATTTTTGACTTTGTCGTAGTCGAGATGTGTCTCAACGAGGAGATCCGGATTGGTAGGTGATCTTAGTTTAAAACCAGTCTGCAGAAATCAAATAAAAGAAACTTAAAAACTCTTTAGATCGACCTCTTTAGCAGTCTTCCCCCTTCTTTCAGTCTTAGTGCTAGGCTAGGATAAACGTGTCCTCATTTATCTCTGTACTTGAGATTAAACTAATATCTCATCTAATTCTGGGGAAGACAAACAACAAGATGATTCATCTACATGTTGGAAATACTGAGAGAGAAAAAAAAAACAGACACAAGGTCTTACAGATTCAGGCGTCAGTTTGTAGTAGATTGGGAAGCCGTCTAAGTCTGTGGCGGGGAAGCGGCCCACGCTTGTGTCTACAGGAGACATCTGGGACAAAAACAGTCAGTGTGATGTAACATTAACATGAAACACAGTTTGGATTATTTTTTAATGAATGAATCACTGAAGCAACCCTCAACAACACTGCTTTGTTCAGAAAAGTCTCTGATACTAGTATTATCAAAAGACTTAAAGGTGCTGTAGGTAGGATTGTGAAGATCCAGGACTTAACCAAATAATTTGAACATCAACAACTTCTCAGTCCCTCCCGTCTTTCTGCTAAAGCCCAAACGGTCTCCTAAGCCCCTCCCCCCACAGGGGAGAGCTGTGCACGATAGAGCCATAGACAGTATATAAATTGGACCAACAGATCCCGTTGCTCTGGACGGAGACCAGTGAAGGATATTAGAAGCACTTTTCCGGTGCTGGCTGAGCGTTACTGCGCAGCCTCCAACTGAGAGAGACAACGTAAATGTGACGTGAGCAACGTGTCTGAAAGTTGGAAGTCTTCTGGTAGCTGTGACAAGAGAAATCTCAATCATTCCCAATCTTACAGAGAAGCAGAGTGTAGGTGTATGTAAGGAGATAGGCACAGGCTAATTATTGCTAACTAAAATGTTAGTTAACATTAGTAATTAAACTTAAACAGCTCATGTAAGTCGAAACTGCCTGCAAGCTTATCCTGTACTATACGGTAATTTCTAACCGAGCGACTTACTATGCGACAGTAAGTCACTTGGTTATGACCCAATCGTTAGCCTATTTTTACAAAAAACGGAGCCATAACATGAGATACAAGGTAATGGAGCCTTTTATACATTGTCGTGTTTCTTTAGAACTAAACAACGGACAAATAGAGTCTTTAAACACTTCAGATGTAAAGTTATTCGCTGTCAAAGTGACGTCAAAATGAATGGCAGACAATGCGATGCTAACGGGAGGTGATCGTTTTGTAGCATCAAAATGGGGCCGTAGGAGGTTCGAGTTCTGAAGCGAAGCTTACCCCCTTCGATAGAACGTGTGTGAAGAGAGGGGAAGGGGAGGAAACCTATCTGCACCTCGTGTGCGTGTGCCTAAGAAGGGATTGACACGCAGTTATACACCCCCCCCCCCCCCCCCGGCCCTGATTGGTGCATCTGAACAGAGAGCTGTGGATTTTCATCTCAATCACACTACAGGCTGTAGGTGGTGCCAGAGGAGCCAGACTTTTTTTTTTAATTACCTGCTTCATGTAGTTCTACTGGAACAGAGGGTCAGTTTCAGCAAATATTTGACAGAAAGTTAGTTTTATAAGGCATACCTAATGCACCTTTAACTAAACATATGCTGTTTTTATTTATACTCTACAGGGCCAAAAGTATGTTTTACTTTTAGTAATGTTTTTATATGATATATGTAGAATCATGGGCATTAATAAGCTCAAGTTGTTAGATGAATTTGATGACAGAGCTCTTTGCAGGCCAGGTTCTTTCACCAAACTGGACATCCAAAAAAGAAACAAATGGTTGGTACAAAAGAAAGATGGAAGCACAGTAGAGTCTGAAATGTACTGTAAGAACATGGTTTTTGCATACGTCTGGCCATATATTGGTACTGTTATTCATGAGAAATGAGGAATCAAAAAGAAAAAAAAAAGGAATCAATTAAAACAACATTTAGTCATCGTCAGGTCTTAACAATAATTCCTGTGTATTTAAAGGTATTGCTTACCTCATTAACATTCACATGGTAGGTGTCCTGAGCAAAGACTGGAGGGTTATCATTCAGATTTTCCACAATTACAATTACAATGATGTCCAGCTGGAAACAAGGATACATAGCGTTGAGCAGTCTTTACTTTTGATCTTATACTGCTTGTTTACTACAACTTGAAAATGATATGTGACTAAAAATATTAAGAACATGAAATAAATCAAAAACACAAAATTCTGACATCTATCTTTGAGTTGCATGTCAAGCCCCTGGAGGACCTCCTTCTACCCCAATGTCTTATAAAGCTAACAACGGTGTCAGATTCCAATTTAATGATGTTTTGTGAACACTCGTTAGTTGCGACTGTCCCTTCAATCCTATGTGTACAGATTGCGGCTAGTTAGCTTCATTTTCGGCGTAATTAGAGTATATTTACAGTTTGAATTTCGTCACGCCACTTATATAACCTCTACCCCAAGGTCTTATAAAGCTAACAATGGTGTCCGATTTCAATTTTATAAATTTGTCCAGGGAACACTACAAAAACGTTTAAAAAATGTTTCAGAGTGAGTCACACTTTTCTGACGGCTCTGCATACAGTGGCTTTACTATTACAGTATAATCCGCTACACTGTTATCTTTTCTTGAAGAAAACCTGCTCCCGACCAGGTTAGGTTCACAGGCTCAGTTACCATAGTAACTGACTCTGGGGTTAAGTTACCTCTCTTTCTGAAACGGAAAACCCAGAGTTTCCCTCATCTCAGGGTTAACAAACTCAGAGTTTTCACTAAACCTGCTTTCTGGAACAGACCCCTGTACACTTTTGCAAGGCACTGTATCCGTGTCACATTCTCATTAGGGGCTGAGCCCCCCTAAAGGTCTGATCCTAAAATCGCCCCTGGTTTAAATGCACCACGAAGTAAAAAATAGAAAGGGTAAAATTAGTGCAGTATAATGCATTATAGTTTAACATGTTTAGCGTATGAAAAACGTTTTACCTTTAAAGCTGTGGCTGTTTCCGTGCAGCTGATACTGACAGAATGAGTTTTGGCAATCTGTAAACAAAACAAACTTCATGCTCAACAGTCAGGTATTTTTTTTCAGACTACAGACTTCAGATCCTGAACTGAGACGTAGGTTTGGATCTGGTTGACACCATTAGTCCTACAGTACCTCATAATCCAACATGCTTGCAGCTATCAGATTGTTTCCCTCGAGAGAGAAAGGGTTGTTGGGGTTTGCAGGGGGAGGTTTAAACTCCAGGGTCACCCCTTCTTGGCTAGTGATCGTCACCACGACATCACCCACCGCGTTGTTTTCTGGAAAGTTCACCTGTGAAGGAGCATCACAGACTGGTGGGAGAGAACAAGAAATGGATTAGAAAATGGATGATCAGTGTGAGCTCTGTGTGTCCTGTACAACAATTAATTTTTTTATTTTTATTTGGACTCAAAGTTGAACCGTCTTCATTCTCTGTCTGTTGGTCCGCCATTGTGAGTTAGCAGTGATGAAATGTCCGTTTCTTTGCGTCTTTCCTCGTGGAAGTTTGCAATTTCCTGAGTACAATAAAATGAAGCATAACCGGCACTGCCAAGCTCCATCTGGGCTGACGGGGAGAGACCAACCGCTGCTGATTGACGTAAAAAGCGTCAACTGTCCACTGAATTTGATTTTAGGGCTGGAAAGTCGCCACAGACACTCAGATTGTAGTACTTGACAAAGCAGCAAATACCAGTGCTTTCATCGGTGGGTCATGTGCTCAATCACCATTGTTTTAAATGACTTTTTGACAGATACTTTCTAGACAGTTAACTAGATGAAAATCTTACGTACATTACAGTGCTCATGTTATGCTCATTCTCAGGTTCATAATTGTATTTAGAGGTTGCACCAGAATAGGTTTACGTGGTTTAATTTTCAAAAAACACCATATTTTTGTTGTACTGCACATTGCTGCAACTCCTCTTTTCACCCTGTGTGTTGAGCTCTCTGTTTTAGCTACAGAGTGAGACATCACACTTCTGTTACATCTTTGTTGGGAGTCGCACATGCGCAGTACCTAGGTAAGGACTACTAGCCAGTCAGAAGCAGAGTATGAGGGCGGGCCCTGACAGTACCTAGGTAAGGACTACTAGCCAGTCAGAAGCAGAGTATGAGGGTGTGTCCTGACAGTACCTAGGTAAGGACTACTAGCCAGTCAGAAGCAGAGTATGAGGGTGTGTCCTGACAGTACCTAGTTAAGGACTACTAGCCAGTCAGAAGCAGAGTATGAGGGCGTGCCCTGACAGTAGCTAGGTAAGGACTACTAGCCAGTCAGAAGCAGAGTATGAGGGCGTGCCCTGACAGTACCTAGGTAAGGACTACTAGCCAGTCAGAAGCAGAGTATGAGGGCGTGCCCTGACAGTACCTAGGTAAGGACTACTAGCCAGTCAGAAGCAGAGTATGAGGGCGTGCCCTGACAGTATCTAGGTAAGGACTACTAGCCAGTCAGAAGCAGAGTATGAGGGGGTGCCCTGACAGCAGCTAAGTAAGGACTACTAGCCAGTCAGAAGCAGAGTATGAGGGCGTGCCACGCTAGCAGCTAGGCGAGCATTATAACGTGTGTTCCAAAGTGACCACGTTTGTCTCTGAAGTAAAGGCTGGACTACAGTAGAGCTGTTTGGAGCAGTTGGTGAACAGTGGTTTCTGTTGGAGATGGTAAGTCCCTTTGGGGGGGGACTTTGGGCTTTTTCACTTTGTAAACATATAACATGCACAAAAAAGATATATAGCACAATAAAGGAAAGGGAAAAAGCATAATATGAGCACTTTAACTCTAAATGTTTAAAAAAACGTTAAAAAAAATATGTTTTCTAGTTGACGACTATTATAAACACAGCGTGAACTGTGAACCATTTAGAACAGTTCAACACACAACGGTTATCAGTCTCAAAGAAGGTGTTCGTGCTGTGACAGCTGTGGATAAATACAAATGATTTTGTAACCAATGTGTTGTCCTGAGCAGGAGGAAACACAAGTTAAATAATCCCCCCAAAAACATGGAGGGAGCTTCTGCCTCCGCAATCTGAAGGTGTCTCTGCATTTTTATGGATTTATTTGCAGCGTTTCGTAGCTCAGCCTGTCGTCCACTCCCAGCTTTCTGCTTGCACTGCCAGATCGGAGCATATTTTTTTATCAGCCTGTGGGCCATGTCGCAAGTCTTTTATCAACAGGTCAGGTTGTTCCAGAAACTATTTTAAAGATTTTGAGAACTTGTTTTAAAACATTTCCTTTTTTGCTTCATATAAAATGAATGTTATGATGTTTTGCTTAATAAACTGGCAAACCAAATCGGGTCAACATTGACCCGGGAGAACAACAGGTGTGATTATGTGCTGCAATTTAAAAAAAAATAAAAAATGTAATGGTTTAAAAACAGTATCCTGACTAAACTTTGACATATACCACTCTGTGATTATCTATTATATAGGTTCCTCTGATATCAACTATTAGTAAAAATAAATAATTATTTCTGTTGGTTTTTTTTTAAATCAAAAATTAGGTATAATTTTTTTTATTTTATAAAAAAAAGCGCCCTTCAGCGTGTGTGTAGAACGCACCGGTGAGCGCAGCAGCTACACAAGGTACGAAGATGACGTAACACTAAGAGCAACTACGGTAGCGAGTAGGCCTCAATTCGGCGTAGGGAGGTTGGTCGGGTGGTGGATGGCTCAAACAACACAGGACTTTCACCCAGAAGACCGGGGTTTGTGTCACGTTTCCTAAAATCGCTTTCTTCTTTTCCTAAACCCAACCGCCCTGTTCTTCCCGCGTGTCACGGAAACATAAGTCCACCCACGACCTTTTCCTAAACATAACTGCATCAATAGTCCCAACCCTGCGCGTTTAGATAAAGCGCGTTATATGACGCTAAAGGAGACTTTTTGCGTCAAAAACAACGACAAAGGCACCTGACCAAGCGTCCGTATTTTACGACATGAGAATCTGTTGCACAACTAGTCGTAGTAAGTTGGAGTGAAGTTTGCGAAGAAGATATAACACATAAATGGGTGATCATTTATACTATACGGCGTAAAAGAGGACAACAAGTGCATGGTCAACGGGAGGACAAAACAAGGTTTAATAAAGGCCCAAATGTACTCATAGATAAATTGATAAATCATCATAGTATAAAATCTTAAATTGAATGTCAGCGCTTATTGTAAATGTCTCCACCCCTCGCCTCTTTGGCCTCCACACAAACTTTCCACGTCACTGTCATAATGTCAATCGTCTGTCCCCTGAGCTTTTCCTCTGGCTTTATTCCATTTGTACATGATTTATGTACACATTGTGAGTAGTTAGAACAGGTCTGTCTGTATGTATGTAAAATGTTAGCAGACTGTTACTAGTTTCTGTAAGGTGACCCCGCCGGTCATAGATAAAACAAGCAAGCGTCAGGTGAAGCAGCAGGTTTCAGTACTCACTGTTCTGGGCATCAGTGGACGTTTGAAGCAGAATCAGAAGAAGAAAGCTGAAGGAAGTCCTCACGGTGAAGTGTGGATGAATCCCGTCCATGTCTCCGTCCCTCCTGTGAGAACTGATCCTCGTCTGTCTAATATCTCGGCTTATCTGCTCGGCTTTATGGCTGCAGTGGACTTTTCCCCGTCATAAAAACATAACACGCATCTGTTTGTGCTGGTAAGTCATATAAGATCTTTTTTTTGTGACAAATTGTCTTTGATTTGATTGGCTCAACTTGAGCATATCATGGTTTACATGTAGGCCTACACAAGTGGAAATAATTAAAAATGATAGCCTGAATTAAGTTTTCCAACAAATAATGTCTTCATATTAGCGTTATCCTTTTTCTTCACTCTCCTACATCCAGAGTTCACATGTCCTAATTTGCATTAGTGGTTGACAACAATGATGGGACTCAAACACAACACATGGATAGAGAATAGAAACCACAGACTTCAGAAATATATTGTTTATATATAACGTTGAAGTTTAGATTTCTATTTCTACGTCCAAAATGCAGATATAGAAACTACTACCACTGTAGTGCTACTAGTACTGAATTAAAATATCCAAAATGTGAACAAAATGTGTGTTTCATTTAAACTAGTATGTGTGGTTACACAGTAACAGTTCAAACAGGAAAGAAAACACTAAATGCTGCATGCTGCGTGCATTTACTCCTGCATCAACATGCACTTTTCCTAATCCAATTAATGTATCCAGATAAAGATCGAATGGTTTTAACAGCCAGGTTTCAACCAAATGTAGTGCAAATTTAAACCAAATTTCAGAAAAGAATCTGCAAATGCATGCGCGTTGCCATCCACTACTGCTATGCGAATATTAGGAGTGGGTTCATCAAGATGAGCAGGAGGTGGCGCTAATTCTCCAATCGTGTCAAGGAGTATGTTTACATGCACACTAACATTCCACTATATTCCAAATTTGACAATATTCTGAGTTTGATACAGGCCATGTAAAACATGTAAATAGGAAAATGTTGGCGTTATTTTGTCACTTATTGGGAGCAGTAGGCTAGATGGAGCCGGTTAACTCCAAGTCCCACTAAGTCGGCGTGTTCCTTTAAGCAAGTCCCGTTGCCCGCAACGTCTGAGAATGGTGATGTTTGTATGAGAATGTGACTTTAGGCAGCTTTTGATTTTGATCCAAACATTGCATTGTTTTGGTTAATTATCCAGTTTGATATGTTTTATCATTTGCATGGTTTTGTGGATTTGCTGTGTTTTGTATATTGGATGTTGGACTGGGAATCATGGTGATGACAAGCACCTGTGATTGGCTGGACCACACCCCCTTTACAGTGCAGGATTGGTCACAGGATAGTTTGCTGTGCTCATTAAAGGTTGATGTGAGACAGGTGTGGAGGAGAAGCAGGACAAACTAAGAGAATTGTGTGTGTGTGTGTGTGTGTGTGAGAGAGAGAGACTGGCTGGAGGAGACTCTGGCTTTTAAGTACTTTTTATGCTTTGCACGAATATCGGTACTAATAGACCTTTTTCACGGCAGACATGTTGACATGTCATAGTAGGAAAAGCACAGGTGTATTCAAAGCCATTAATGATGGCTGCATTCCACTTAGGAGAGGTCCTGGTAATGGTCATGCTGACTCACTGAAATATCTTACTGGGACACTTGATGGAACTGAGCCATCATTAAGGTTATCATTGTCAGCTGTGCTTTTCCTACTATGACAAGTCAAAATGTCTGCTGTGAAAAAGGTCCATTGGCACCGGGGGTGGGGCAAGGTCAAGTTGTCATCACTGTACACAAATCAAACACTGCAAAATAAAAGCATGCAAAAGCCCAAGGAAACGCAATAAAACAAACCATTACATGCTAAAGGATAATCACATAACAAGACTAGTAAAAATAAGAGCACTGCAAAACAGTTAAAAACATGTAAACACTAAGCTGCCTCTCATGACCTGTTCACAAATGCAACATATGGGATGCCAACTGCTGTAAAACCCTAAAGAAGAAGAAGAATAAGAAGAAGAAGAAGAAGAAGAAGAAGAAGAAGAAGAAGAAGCAGGACAAAGGAAAAGAATAGCACGTGTGACCGGCTTTTTATGCTTTGCAGTAGTAACCTGTTTTATTTTGAAAGAAATTCAGCGGAACTTACATTTTTTTAACAGTGGAAATACTTTGTGTGTGCTGGTAAAACAGGACCTCACACTACAGTGTGACATTTGTTTACCAAACTGTCAGCTGTTTAGAGATTTTCCACAAATGTCCTGATCCCATTCCTGCTCCCCAGGGACAACTTAACACGTTACACACCGGACCTTTAAAGAAATGCAAACAACCCTCAGCTTCTTTCACACCTCCTCTTCCAGAATGTATGTGTGGTGTAGCCAGACGTCAATGTGAAATTCTCCACACAGTTACCGAAACACACATAATGTACTTGATAAAACTTATTTTAATAACAAAGATATCTGTGTTTACATATTACATATTAAATATGATTACATCCACATATAACAAGCTTTATTTCAGAACATCAGCAACATTGTTTGTCCCTCTAACATGAGCTTTAATCCCTTTTTTTTATTTTTTATTTTTTTCGGGTCTTCTACAGGTCGGTTGTCCAGCTGTTGTGGACGGAGGGACACATGTACTGTTTCAGCAGCAGGTTCACCCCCTCCACGTCTCCTCCCACGCCGCTGTGGACAAAAACACAGGAAAGGTTAAACACTGCTGGGGAGGAAAACGTCAATTCTCAAACAGTGTCCGTGGCTTTCATTAACCCAACCTGCAGAGAGAACCACACATTATACACACGTTATCGCAAATATGGTGACTTTACTAGACATTTGCGTGGAAACCGTTTAAGTTTTTACACAAGGGGAAACAGGCAGTGTTGTAATACTTCGCTATTGTACTTAAGTAGAATTTTCACACATCTGTACTTTACTTCGTTACTTATAATGCACCAGGTTAATGTATTTGTGGTGGGTTATACACTGAGGTGTAATTGTCATCCTATTTTATCTGATCATTCTATAACTTGTATTTAGGCCATATCTGAACTATCTATATGTAGCTAGAAGTGATGAACTTTAGCCTACATTCGCTGGACACTTCTCTGGAAACATCTGGAAAGAATTAGGGATGGCCTTGTTGGCTTGGTTCCAAAAGGATGATAGCCATTGGTCAAAGTATTGTTTCCTCCCCCATCTATGTTACACACATTATAGAATATATACCATGTTAAAACAAAGAAAGTCGGAGGACCACTGGAAAATTGGGGAAAACAGGTCCTCTCCGAGCTCTTCAGAGCTTGTAAATGATGCTGATTTCTTGGATGTGAATAAACCTTTATAATCAAGAAACAGTGTCAGCGGATTCCTCTCCACATAGCATTACAGCATCGCTACCAAATACACTACAACACCCATGGCTGAAAAGTGAATGAAAAGTGTGAATTCAAATATTTGGGATGTTATTAATTGATATCGCTCAAACAAAGATGGATTTTAACTGGAGGATGGGTTATTTTAAGCCAGCCCTACTGACTATTGTCAGCGGTCTGGGCAGCTACAAGGCGGCCTGCTGTTGGGGTGTGTCTGGCGTGTCTCACCTCCTCCTGACGCCTTGCATGCGGCGCAGGAAGGCGCAGATGGAGTTGTGTTTGGCTTTAGATCGTAGGAACTCTGCGTATCTGTTGGAGAACTCGATGTCTCCCAGCTGCCTCCTGCGCTCCAGTCCCATAGAAAGCAGCTGCCTGAAAACACATAACATTTAGATGGATTTATTAGTTTTTGCTTTTATGTTTTGTTATTTTTTATTATAATGCTTTTTTTTTTAATCAATACACTACTACTACAATATACAAGACAATAATTCAGCATCTACTGGACTTACACTAACCATGCACTGAATGAATTACATTGTAGAGCAAGGGCGTAGATTACTCTACAGCAGGAAACATTATAACAGCAGGATCTGGGTTTTTTTAGTTCTATAAAGTTTAAATCTACATAAAAGACCAGAAAATCACAGAATATCACATCTTTATATCAATATATCACCTGTAGGGGTGTCTGAAATCATTGAGGAAACATATTTACAGGTAAGAAGGATGTATAGATGTTTTAAGCCCCCTGAACGTTTGATTTTTACCTTTTTTAGGGAGTGGGTTGTCTTTCATATTTTTGGAGAGGGGACAAATATACCCCTCTGAAATCTACCCCTATGTTGTAGAGGTTCAAAAGAAGAGCTACAACAGCATGATTCAGAATACAATGGAACATTGTTATTTATTTATAAACAAACCAGACATTTTTTTTTATTCTTTTTTATGACAAAACAGACGTGGACAAAGTTTTGCTTTTTGGGACATATTTTAAGTTGGTAAAAAGGTAATAAATTGCAATATATCGCAGAATATCGCAATATGTTTAAAATCGCAATAATATTATGACATAAGTGTCGTGATAATATCGTATCGTGGGGCCTCTGGTGATTCCCAACCCCTAGAAAACACTGCTTTAAGAGACAATTTAAAATATTGACTCTGTAGCATTTGCACCTATAAAAGCTCCGAGCCTCACAGGGAAGTGCAGTGTGTGTTTTTATTTATGTATTTTTTTACCGCCATACATTTCTTTTTCTTTTGGTGTGAACCCACCTGAGTCTGGCCTCGAGCAGAGCGTCTGCAGAGCTCATCTCCGACAGGGACCACGGTGCGTTTTGTTGTCTGATCTGAGTCAGGAAAGTCTCCACCTCATCTTCATCCCTGAGGTTGCATGGCCGGAAGACACACCATTTAAATAAATACAGAGAACAATATCAGGAAATATGAATAACGCTGTTTGACTTTGTTTGGCCGCGTCTGTAAGAATTGTTCAGGTGTCGGTACCTGACAGGAAGTGATGTGGTGAGGTGGAGGAGGGCCAACAGCAGGAACACCTGAGTCACACTAATGGACGGCATCATGACGATGATGAAGATGAGGATGATGATTTCCTGGGGAGACAATTTTTTTTTTTTAAACCTCTAAACAAGACAAACTTATCTTTCACTGTCCATTTGTTTTGGGTCTGTTTGTCTTGGGGAAAAGAATAATTACACACTAGTTTGCGTTTTTCTCTTTCCACTTTCAACATGACAGCACCAGGGCCATTCAGGAATTACATTAGCATTAGCTCACATTAGCTATTTACAGTAGCTCAATTAATCAATACACACACGACCATGAAGCTTTTTTCGCCCTGTAGCTTAAATCACAACAGGAGTTATCTCAGGACACTTTACAGATAGAGTAGGTCTAGACCACACTCTATAATTTACAGAGACCCAATATATGTATATATATATATATATATATATATATATATATATATATATATATACTGAATAACTATAATATAATATAATATAACTGAAAAATGTGGTGTAAAGCCTTCCCAAAAGACTGGAGCCTGTTATAGCAGCAGAATGATGCCACTGGTTTTCTGGTGTTCATCGATCACAGACAGCATGGGTAAATGCTAGATCAGATCTGCTAAACGTGTCGATGCATGAGGAATGGGGATTGGTTAGGGTTAGGGTAAGATTAACAGGGTAAGCCAATCAGAGGCAGAATAAGGTATCCAGGTCCAATCTAGCATCCACCGCTGCAATGTTTAGCTGTCCAAATACTTACGGGGCAAAAGTGCAATTATAAATTTAGAAAAAGAAAGTCAACCTCATATTTTTAAAACCTCACCAACACAATGAGAACATTTCTAACAACGATCTTGAACAGTTTTGATAATCAACCTGAAAGTTAACAAAATCTACAAAATGCACAAGAAAAGGGTAAATACAAACTGCAAATGAAAAACACAACAAAGCATATCAGAAACCTTTACATCCATCCAGTTTTAAACATTTTAAAAAAAGGCAGAGTTTTGTTTCTGAGAGTTTCTGGTAAAACTCTGAAATGTCTCCAGTCGCTGTGCGGAGAGACTCACCTGGACAGATCCTGCTCGGAGACCAGATCAGACCTGCAGACTGGCTGTCGGGTCCGAGCCGCCTGCTTTTGTAACCCCTCAGGTATCGACCCTCCAACGGACTTCCCTCTGATTTTATTGGTCTGACTATTTACCGTGTCAAAACATTAAGTGAAGGAACCAGATTTTCCTGTTTGTTCGCTTCCTGAAATGTTAATGAAATTATTGGCTCCGACTTCCCTAATGAGCTCTAATCAGCCGTGAGAGCTGCCTGCTGTTTGCTCAAATGAAATCATCCTCACAGACCGTAAACACAAGGGTATTGATCCACAAACACATGTTACTATCTTTTTTTATTACTCTGATTTGTGCTTCTGTTTGTTAAAAGGTTGTTTAAAGGTGACCGGCACAATTGATCAATGTCACATATGAGTCACAGGGGCCAACTTTCAATAATGTTCTACTTTGATAGTTTAAGTACATGTTGCTGATATCACTTTTTTTGTGCTTTTACTTAGGATTTTGAATGCAGGACTTTGAGTTTTAAAGTATTTTTACATCGTTGTATTGGTACTTTGACGTGAAGGATCTGATCTTCCACCACTGTCAAAATCATTTTTTGAGCTCCACACTGTGGGTCAAACAAAACTACACTACCCTCGAACGTCTTCTGGACCCTAGAAATAATTGATCAATCGAGAAACAGATTAATCAACAATGAAATAACAACCGTTAGCTGCAGCCGTGAAGAAAATGAGAACATATCTAAACTCTTTCATCCCTAATGGGAAAGCTAGTTGGGCTCGTTTCAAAAAGGGAAAAAGTCCAAAGTTTCCACAGATATGTCCAAAAAAGGTTTTATATCTTAAAAATCTTCTAAATAACTGTATGTGTGGCATGAGTTTAAACGTCATTAACACACATAGTTAACAGAATAAAAATTTCAGCTCAATTTAAAAAGGTCCCAATGTTGTAAAAAATAAGATTTCCATGTGTTTTCGGAATCATAAAACAGGTTTAGGTGCTATTTAAATACTGGGAATGTATCAAAATAATCAATCCACAGGACAATGCACACGGCCCCTGCCTTTAAAACGAGCCGTCAGGACCAATCAGAGCAGACTGGGCATTTTTTAAGGGGGGGCTTAACGAGACAGGCGCTAAACCTGAGCGTTTCAGACGGAGGGCGAATATTGGTATAATCAGAGACGGTTTAGAACCATTGACATATATATATATATAATGGACCAACAGACCCCGTTGCTCTGGACGGAGACCAGTGAAGGATATTAGAAGCTCTTTTCCGGTGATCTCTTGCTTTACTGCGCAGCCTCCAACTGACAGAGACAACGTAGATGTGACGTGAGCAACGTGTCTGAAAGTTGGAAGTCTCCTGGTAGCTGTGCCAAGAGAAATCTCAATCAGTCCCAGTCTTACAGAGACGGAGAGTGTAGGTATATGTAAGGAGATAACATGGGCACAAGCTAATTATTGCTAACTAACATGCTAGTTAACATTAGTAATTAAACCTAAACAGCTCATGTGAGTCGAAACTGCCTGCGAGCTTCTCCTGACTATATGGTAATTCCTCTATTATGTGACAGTAAGTCTCGTGGTTTTGACACAATCGTTTCAAAAATACCCCCTTGTTTAGAACCGAGACGGCCCAACTCAGAGTAGTTTCCTGTATCAGTGTCACCGCCACGGCCACGCTTCTTTAGGAGCCTAAAGCGTATTGATTCTGATTGATTCTTGATTATGAGCAACTTTTTCACCCCATAGTCACCAAAGTATATATTGGACTGTATTGGAAATGTTACGTGTAACTGCATGTATGCTTCAGACAGAACAACTATACAAACCTTTTAATACCGAATACGCTATCGCTCGTGTCTCTGGTGTAGATTGATGAAAAGAACAACTAGAAGCTGTTAGTATGACAACATACATAGTTTGTCTGTTGAGTTTCCCTGTTGCTAGTTGACAAGTAGCTGTGTGGGCTAGGACACAGCCCCCCCACCCCCGTATACATGCTCACCGTTGCTAGATGATAACAAACAGCTGTTCCATCAAGGACAACACCCACCCCTTGCATGCTCGTGCTCACCCATAAAACTTCTGTGTAATCCTATATTCTTCAAACACATTCACAGACTGCAAGTGCACTCTGTTGAACGGTCTCCTTCTACTTGCAAGAGAAAAATAAAATAACAGAGATCTTTAATTTCTGCTACTCCACCGAACAGCCAAAAGAGATTTTCCACTAGAGGACCCATTTTTCACAAGCCACATATGTAGCCTACAGAACATTCTGACACTAAAATGGCACTTTTTAGACGGACACATCAGGAGAAAATTTACTTTGTTTGAGACCTGTTTCTGTCTCAGGACCAAACTCTCACAAGATCTGGCAACACAGAGAAGCTAACGTCAGCTAACATTTGTGAACGCCCTAACAAAACTAATCTCTGTGATGCTAAATATGTCTTTTAGCTGTGTAAATATTGTTGGCAAAATGTTGGCAAAACAACATAAATAACATAAATAATTTAAATATAACTTTTCATCCATCAACACGACGTTCACTACACATTCAAACGAGGCCACAGGGGTGTGGCCTCGTTTAAGAGACAGGAAGTGTGGACCATTTAATACCATTGCTGATGCTTGAAATGCGCTATCTTTAGTATAGGTCTCTTTGGTATAATAGACAGACACTATGAAAATAAAGTGGTTTTTGAACATTAAAGCATGTAAACATGTTAGAAAGTATGAAATTAAAATAAGCATGATATGGGACCTTTAAGCTCGTTAGCAACAGAAGCTAGTTTGTCTGCAAGTTCCAAAAGAAAGGCAGCTAGCGTCATTGTGCTATTAGCCACAGAGGCTTTCCTCCATGACAACACATATTTAAACAAAACCATCATTTAATAATTCTTTCAGTGATCTTGTGTGAAGAATACAAACTGTGGACACTTTAAGAGTTGAATATGTTTTTAATTCCTGATAATTGAAACAGCTACAGCAGAAGGTAAAGATCAGTTACAGCTCAGATTGCAGCTAGAGGTCGACTCATTCACTAGATGAAACTAGTTTTCAGCGTCAGATTAAACTACAGTGTTAAAAAAATATATAATATATAGTATATACTACTTGTTACTTGTTAGTTGGATAGGTTCAGATTGGGAGGAATAGTGTTTCACTGAGCTAAGTGTTTGAATTTCAAGAGTATTCACATTGGATTGTGCTAAAAATGGACATTTGAGTTTATTTTGACATTTAAAAGAAAGACAATTCACTAAAGATAATCCTTGTTTGTTGTGCTAATCCTTAATTCTACACACGGTACCTGACAACACTAGAGATGTTCTAATGATTTGGTTACATCTTAAACTCTACCTCTAGTTTTTTACATATTTCAATGCTTCAACGTCTTTAAAAAGGTCAGAGCCTCATACATCAGCAACATTTAATAACAAAATCAGTTCATTATAATATTTCATCTGCAATCTGTGGATTCAGTGATAACTGAATGTGTAAGACTTAAAACTTTGCAATGCAAATCTACACTGCTAATCACATTCAAACAGTCTTGACAGCGTTGACCTTTGAGCAAACGGAGAGCTGGAAAATTGGGGAGGCTATCATGTTAACTGTGTGTCACCTTAGTTTTTTTTTTTTATTGAACTGCTCTCCACGAAGAGATGCTGTTTTTACCTTCAAAGTTGAAAGCACTTAATTGTAAGTCGCTTTGGATAAGCGTCAGCTAAATGACATGTAATGTAATGTAATGCTGCATTGACTGTGTTATTGTCTAGGTAGCATGCTAACTGCTAAACAGTAGAAAGCATGTCTACAGATAGTGAAGACAAGAAAACTTCACGTTTCTGCCTTGTGTTTTTTGGATACTTCTTCTTTTCACTAAGTGGCTGACATGAACGTTTTTGTTTTTTCCCCACCTAGCGTTTGGGAAACAAGGCCCGGCCACTTTTAAAACTGAAATTTTGCAGCAATTCATTCCAGTTGAGTTGCAGTGATGAATCCAATTCATCTTTGGTGAACTTTGACATGCAAATACATGCCGTTGACCAATAGCAAGCCATATAAGTGCTGACTTAGCATAGCTTGTTAGCCTTTTACTCAACCCCGTCTGTATAAAGTATAAACCACAACACAACAGAGACATCATCAAATAAACGGTATGAATGTATTGTCCTGTTAGCGAACAAGCTAACGAGCTTGCTAACTGACAGAACCTTTTCCCCCCTTTCTTCATTTACTCTAAATGAAATTAAAAGAGTAAACAGCCCAGTACAGAGCAAGTAGAAAGGAGCTATTAGGGCTGCTCGATTATGGAAAAAAATATAATCACGATTATTTTGGTCAATATTGAAATCAAGATAATTTAACACGATTACTCGTTGACTTCTGGAAAGATGTTGCAATTATTGAACTTAAAAAAACAGCGGAAAAAGTTACATAAATGAACTGTAAAAACAAAACAAAAAAAACTGTGAAATTTACCTTAATACTTATACCTATTTAAACTTTATTTTTTCATTCAGAACACACAAGAGAAAATAAGAGTTTACTTATAACTAATAATTGTTTTTCTCAATTATTCTGTTTTTGTGATCATTGGGAGCCGAAATCATAATCACGATTAAATTTAGATTAATTGCACAGCCCTAGGAGCTATCTGGTTTGACTAGAGCTAGCATGTTCCGGCTTGCTAGTTTGTTAGCCGATATTACGTCACCAAGCTTCAGGCACCGCCTTTTTCGTTAAAATGTGCAGATTAATTTCTCTACGCCACTTTTTGTTATGACCGGGCCTTTTTCAGTCTCTACATGAACGTTTGTGAATGCAACATTAGCTAGTAGCAAGCCAGCTAGCTTGGCAGTGAGCTATTATGGCTAGACAGGATAGCTACTGCCTGTTAGCAACTTAGCTATCTCTGTGGGCTAGTATAGCTGGCTCGGGCATGTTCTTGGCTAAATTGCATGTTAGCGGTTAGCTCACAAGCTACAGTAGCTCCCCAAGTCGTTACCACGTCACCAAACCACAGACTGATTCATGAAAACGTGTAAATGAATTTGCCAGTTTCTGGTTTGACCTGGCACTAAATCTATAAAGCACAAACACATTTAATTCATAATTGCAGTCCACTAAATGTAAATATTATTATCCTCTCCCAATTCATCATCCACCTCAGTCATCAGTCGACCTCTGTGTGCGCATGATTAACACATTTGGTTTGTTGTTGTTTGGAGGTTTTACAGCAAAAATTCAGATTCTGATTGTACATCAATACGTTAATAAATCAACATGAGACAGACGGCTGAGCTAAAGGTCTTCACAGGTCCACTCTGTTCCTACTAACATTATAGTCAGTCTAACAATGAGGCCACATTGGCATTCACATTCATATTTTAAGACACCTAAAATATGTTCAAATCTATCTCCATTTGAATGAGCTGATTCATAACTTCATCGATTCATAAAACCCAGAGAACGATCTTTTAATAGGCTCCGTTTTAAAGCTGGAGTGGAGAGTTTGGTATCATATGAATCTAGACAATCTAAGGAATCCATGTCATACTAAATAATGCTCCAAAGTAAGGCCTAATTTTGGCGAAGGAAACACTGGCGTGGACATTTTCACAGATGTATGGCTTTAGGTACACAGTCTCTGCACTAAAGAAAGCACTATTCTACCTCGATGTAACGGCTTTGGGTACCATTCTCAAAATTTTTAATAATGCACCATGTTAGAGGGGTTCTTGTACAATTCACAGCATTAATTCTCTGAGAATCTCTTTCAGATCCATGCAAAATTGTATTGGGAACTGAAATTTCTCTCATTGAATTGATATAGAATCAAATCAAATATGGACATTGTGAATCAGAATTTAACCGATTCAGGAAATCAGTGGGGATACCCAGCCCTATTGTATTCCCGTTCTATATTATCATGCGGCTGCCATTGTTGGTCATTCCTTTTGGATCCGGTGTGTTTTTCCTTGAAATGTAATGCATGCATGTAGTGTGTCAGTAGGTTTTTGTACAGATACTTATTTGATTGGGTCGAAGATTTTGGACCCGTGAAGACCTCTAGGCTGAGCTACACCTGTCACAGACAAACAGACAGCTACATCAGTTAACCCTGGCTGGTATTTGGTCAGATTAGGATCAAGAGAAAGTGGATCGGTTGGCGTTTTGGAGCACCGCGAGCTGCTACTGGTTCCCTCCTCTGTCAGTTTGAGTCCAGCTCGACGCCAGCAGAGAGGAAACAGGATTGCTGTTAAACAACACACGAAGAAACAGGTTCTACAGTCTGACAGTCCAGTGCTGACACTCTACTTCCTGTCTGGTTAATCTCTGGGTCAAAGTTGAAACGGTTTCCATTCAGTCAGTGTTTTGGAAAAGAATCCTATTAATTCAAATGCATGCCCCCTTGCAGCTGCAATGTTTGCAAACACTGCCCTGACGTTTTAGAGCTTATAGTGGAGTGTGGTGCTAGAGGAAAAGTTACAGGGTCATTCAAATCTGAATGGTTCAATCTCCTGAAAGAAGTAATGTGATCTGGACATTTAAGATGATCTGAAAACATCCATGGGGACAAACTGACACCACCATCCTGAGGCTTAGTGAAGAAAATGCAACTTCACCATGAATAATATAAGTAAAGAATGAGATGCTGCCCCATGTAGACTGTAACCCATGTGGACAGTTAGCATCAGGCTACGACATGCTCAGACCTGTGAAACGTACGATGATCCAAAACAAGACCGAACATGATTTGTTTGTGAGGAGATGGTTGAATATCAACATTGAACTTTTCAGTGCTACTTCCTTTAACAAAACCAGAATTCACAAAACTTCAAATACTTCAATAATAACGAACCTTCCACTAAAACAATAAAATTCCTGTTCGGACTTCTTTGTGAAATAAGCTGTATCCACAACTCTGTGGTGCTTTGAGCTCAAACCTATAATGACAATGCTAGCATGCTAATCTTTAGCCCCCCCCCCCAAGATGTTCGCCATCATAGTTTAGTGCGTTAGCATGCTACAGCTGAGGCTGATTGGGTACGTCATTAGTTTTGCAGCTATTATTTTAAAACTTTGACCCATTACTGGCGCTACATAAGAAAAGGGATCGCCAAAGTTATTACAATTCATCCTGAGGGGAACATGGGCGTCTGTACCAACTTGGGTTGTAATCCATCCAATAGTTGTTGAGACATTTCAGTCTGGACCAAAGTGGTCGACTATGCCACGCCACTAGGATGAAAGCAGGTTGGGAAACACTGCTTTAGAATTCTTTTTGGGCTTTTGTTTTAGGTGAATCTTATTGGATTTGTGGAAGGTTCAGGTCATTAACTTGAGCTTTTATATAACAAAATAAACCCAACAGACAATTGTGATGCACCGAGAGTATATGTAGAGTATATGGCTACATCGTGTTGAAACAGAATATCTGCACCGTTTGAGTGAAACATCGGTGTTAACGCAGTACTTTTTCAGATGATTTACTTTGAGTCCTGCGTTTAGCTCAGTTCATTTGCATATCGAGCAGAAACGAAAGGTTGAAAACATTCACGCGTGCGCTGTTCAGCTCACTCAGCCACGGCCAGTTTGACTGACGCAAAATCTCCTGGACTAAAATTAAGATTTGAGATTTGTCACAGTTAATTTTTTTTCTAAATGGCTGGTAATTAAAATATGTAAAAATAGAATTTTAATAGAAACGACGGAAACATGCGAGGATTGGAGACTAATCTAATGCGCCTGTTTGAGAAGCAGAAAGTAAAAAGAAAGGAAAAGGAAAGTATAAGTAAATAAATCTGTCAGCACTATTTTTCCCTATAAGTAGGGAAGTATGTGAAGGGGATTTACTTTCTACTTCTCATGGGTGTGAATTAACCCCTGACCCCTAATGATTACATGACTGCTGGAATATACTGGCATCCCTAAAACATGTAACAGATCATTCCAAATCCAGGATCATTTCGGAGCATTAAAAATAACTAAAACTTATTCAAAAAGTGCAAATAAGCTAACATTTCTGTTACAAAGTCTAATACTCTACATGAAAATAAAATCAGGTGCCAGACGCCCGGCAGCCATTCAGAGCCAACAGCGTCACCCAGAACACAAACAAAAATATGAGGGTGAAGCTTCTCTCTCCAGGTTAATTTCCTGATCATTTCTGTAACAAACAGCTTCTAGTTTCCAGAAAATATAGATTTAAAGCTGGTTCGGACAATTGAAGGAAACTACACCTCACTTCCGGTCTGTGAGGAAAATCATGGATTTTCAAATCCAGAACCTGACGCTACGTCTCCTTCCCTACTGCTAATCTTTGTTGAGCAACAGCACGACTCGTTGCCGACTGGGTAAATCCTGCCGAGCCTCCTGGTGAAAGGATGTGGCGATTGTCGCGGTGACAGTGGACGTAGGCCGAGCCTGGAAAACAGAGCGATGGCTCCAGTGTCTGACGGGGAACAACGTGGGGTGCGGGCCTATATTGCACAGGGGTTGGGGAGCTCCTCGAACACCTTAGGTTCTTCAATCCCTCGCGCAAACAGCTGGATGAACTGGCAGTGCACTCTGGGAGTAAAAGAAGGAGAAGGTGTTTTTAAAGAGAAATTTCACCTGGGTTATAATATGTGGTTACACTTTACTTGAAGGTATCTACATAAGAGTGACAGGACACTGTCATAAATGTGTTATAAACAAGTCATAAAACGTTTATGACGTAACGCTTGTTTTAGTAAGCGTCATTCGGTTTTTGTCATGACAAGTTATGGTTATGGTTAATAGGGCTGTCCTTGACTAAAGAAATTCTTAGTCGACCAACACTTAAACGATTATGTCGACTAATCGATTAGTTGATTTAATTGACAGAGCTGTGCGCTTTGAGAGGTGGTTAAGACTAGAAAAGCACAATATAAATGTAGTTAATTAACCATCTGTAAAACTGAGTTTCTCCACAATTAATCCTGCAAAAGCACCACTTTAAATCTTGTGTTTACCATAAATGTGCTCAGAAGTTTCTTGGAAATAAGTAATTAAGCATGAGTAAGCATAAAAAAATGCCTAATTGACTAAAGAAATCTTAGTCGACTAAGTCAAAAACGACCGATTAGTCGACTAATCGACTAAGAGGTGGCAGCCCTAATGGTTAGGGTCCATGTGTCATGACAGTGTCATGTGTTCATGACAGTGTTATGTCACTCTTATGTAGACACCTTCAAGTAAAGTGGTACCAAATATTTGGACACAGCAAGGCGAGAGACTCCTTACCGGACGTCGATGGCTGTGTGGTTCAGGATCTCGCCGTCGCAGTTCCAGCTGCTGTAGGCGGGGGCGCAGCCGCACGCCGGGTGGTCTCGGCAGATCTGGCTGAAGATCTGGTGCTTGCCGTTCTCCCGCAGGTCCAGGTCCGAGTCGCTCTGGCAGTGACGCGGCGTGAAGCGGAAACGCCGCACCCGGTGGACCTCAACAAACGCCAGGTCAAACTGGTCAAGACGGAACAAGGCAGTTAGCGAGGACAGCAGGTGTTAAAGGAACACGCCGACTTATTGGGAATTTAGCTTATTCACCGTAACCCCCAGAGTAAGACAAGTCGATACATACCCTTCTCATCTCAGTGCGTGCTGTAACGCTGTCTGACGGCTCCAGCATTAGCTTAGCCTAGCACAGATCCTGCAGGTAACTGGTTCCAACTAGCCTACTGCTCCCAATTGTGACAAAAGTGAAAAAATAACGCCAACATGTTCCTATTTACATGTTGTGATTTGTAGAGTCACAGCGTGTACAAAAAACAACGTAACATGAGACTCAGCCATTTTCTAACAGTAAACAAACCGGGAACTATATTCTCAGACAGGCTTGCTGCGAGCATATCACTCCGCCCAAGTACTATATTCTTCCGCCTGAGAATATAGTTCCCGGTTTGTTTACAGTTAGAAGACGGCTGTGTCTCATGTTACGTTGTTTTTGTACACGCCAGACTCTACAAATCACAACATGTAAATAGGAACATGTTGGCGTTATTTTGTCACTTATTGGGAGCAGTAGGATTACTGGAACCATTCACCTGCATGTTCTGTGCTGGCCTGATGCCGCTGGAGCCGTCAGACAGCATTACAGCACGCACAGAGATGAGAAGGGTATGTATGGACTTGTCTAACTCTGGGGGATAAGGTGAATAAGCTAAATTCCCAATAAGTCGGCGTGTTCCTTTAACTGTACCTGGCGTTTGGTCTGGCTGGGACGGTATGCTTTTGTCCCTTTTTGATTCTTTCAGGATACATGGGTATAATAAACTTGTAGAGACAATATATCATGGGGACATTTCTAAAAGCTAATTGATTTCTAAAGAGAATGTACATCACGTCAGTCAGTCTGACATTTGTTTCCATTTTGTAAAGAAGTACACAACATAGATTTTCAGCTTTCGGTCTGTTTTGCTAAAAATGGATATGATGTAGTCGCAGTCAGTGGTACGGTGTATTAGCGGTTGGGCTGGGCAATATATGAATATTATATCGAGATCGTGATATGAGACTAGATATCGTCTTAGATTTTGGATATTGTGATATTGTAAAAGTGCTTTTCCTGGTTTTACAGGCTACAGTGATGTAATTTTCTGAAGTTACCAGACTGTTCTAGCTGTTCTATTATTTACCTTTACCCACTAAGTCATTAAATCATCTCAGGAGATTATTTATCAAAAATTTCATTGTGTAAATAACATTCTGTTAAAGCACCAATAGTCAACCATACAATATCGTCGCAATATCGACATCTAGGTATTTGGTCAAGAATATCGTGAGATTTGATTTTCTCCATATCGTCCAGCCCTGATTAGGGATGGGGGGAAAAAAATCAACACAGCATAGTATCGCAATATTTTCCTTGGCAATACTGTATCGATACACAAACGGCAAGTATCGATCGTATTATTATTATTATTATTATTATATTTGTGTTGGTCAGTTTGTCTGATTGACAATCCCATTCTGCAGCAGTAAAATTGAAGTGAAATGAACAAACAGACATTTATCCTTTTAGATAAAACAGATGTTTGGTAAAAAATTTGAAGTTGGGAAAAAAAGGTAATAACGTAATATGTTTAAAATCTAAACAATATCGTATCGTGACATAAGTAACGTGATGGTATCTTGGGGCCTCTGGTGATTCCTACCCCTACTGTATATACAGAAAATATTTTAGGTAAAAAAAATTTGGTAAAAAGAAAAACTGATTCTAGGGAAAAGAATCGATTTAAAAAAATCAGCGCAAACAAAATCACGATACATGTGATCCAGGATTAAGTATTTCTAGAGACCATAAACCAGAATACTGATTTATTACCTGGTCGTCCTTGCTGGTGTGTCGCAGGAGGTGTCGGAGGAAGTCGAAGCGGGAACATTTTCGGACCAGGATGAGGTCGGTGGTGCCGTCGGCCAGGTGAGCGGCAGGTGAGAGGCCTTTGGGGCTGCGTGGACAAGCGCAGCTCATACTGGCAGCGTTTATAGCCAGGAACTTCCCTCGGAGCGTCCTCCACTCGCTGTCACTCTCTAAAACCAACACACCCCAAAAAAAAGACAGATTTCACCTTTCTTGCTGCGGCCAAACATACATCACTCCAGGTTTTGTGCAAGTTTGACTTTTATTGAAGAAAACATTTCAGGAGTTCAACCATAAATAGCTGTAGCATCCATCCATCTCTCTATCTCTCTCTCTCTCTCTCTCTATGGGTGTGTTGGAAGGTGCATTTTATTGTATTTGATGAAGCCAAGCTAGCAGTTTCCCCCTGCTTTTAGTCTTTGTGACTTTTGTGTAAAATCAGATGGTTTGACAGGATATCGAGTCCAAAGACAGTTCAGTACTAATCGTATTAATTGTGTTTTAGAAGCTCCCGATGAGGATTTGTTGCACTCACCGCTGCCTGATGCTTCATCCACCTCGTACATCTCAGCTTTCTCTGGAAGTAGCTGCCTGTTGTGCTGACAAACCACACAGCTGGAAGGAATATCAAAAGACACGCCGATTATTTTAAGAAAGCCCTAAATCAACAATCAGATCATTTGACCATAACAGAACTGTTTCGAAACTTACAGTAACTGTTAAACTGCTCATATTATGCTTTTTGCCTTTTTCCCTTTCCTTTATTGTGTTATATATCTTTTTTCTGCACGTTATAGGTTTACAAAGTAATAAAGCCCAAAGTCCCCCCCCAAAGTGACTTACCATCTCCAACAGAAACCACTGTTCACCAACTGCTCCAAACAGCTCTATTGTAGTCCAGCCTTTACTTCAGAGACAAACGTGGTCACTTTGTAACACACGTTATAATGCTCACCTAGCTGCTAGCATGGCACGCCCTCATACTCTGCTTCTGACTGGCTAGTAGTCCTTACCTAGCTACTGTCAGGGCACGCCCTCATACTCTGCTTCTGACTGGCTAGTAGTCCTTACCTAGCTACTGTCAGGGCACGCACTCATACTCTGCTTCTGACTGGCTAGTAGTCCTTACATAGCTACTGCACATGTGCGACTCCCAACAAAGATGGAACAGAAGTGCGATGCCTCCCTCTGTAGCTAAAACAGAAAGCTCAACACACAGGGTGAAAAGAGGAGCTGCAGCAATGTGCAGCATGACCAATATATGGTGTTTTTTGAAAATTAAACCATGTAAACCTACTCTGATATAACCTCTAAATACAATTATGAACCTGAAAATGGGCATAATATGAGCACTTTTAATCACCTGAAGAAAATCCTTAGACAACCATTACTGTACACTTAAACATTTCTATAAATATTTGATGAGAAACAGGCAATGCTTTAACAGAATCACAATTCATATTTGGGCAGCGCTGCCTAGATTGACAGCAGTTCACAAGCAGTCATCGACACGGTTTTAGAGACTCCTCGGCTCTGATTTAGTGCGTAACTCTTTTTATATTAATGGACGTCCGTTACATTCAAGCCGTTGCCCAATGAGTTGCTACAAAGCTCCACACAACTCTTTCTGTATCTCTCAGTATGACTACGTTCAGAAGATTGTGGCGTCCGGCGACTTTCCCACGCAGAAACTCGAGTGAAGATAATAACCTCTTCTGAAGGGTCCATCATGTTTTTTTTTTTAATCCTCCGTGCCCTCTTTGGCTACTAGCAAGTGTGTGGGGGAGGGGTAGGGGCACGTGCGCGATCACGGAAGGCTTGTATCATGTGGACTCAGAAAACTACGCACTATAGGTTTAAGCTATTAAGAGCACCAGGGGGAGGCTGAGGAACGCGACTGTTTTCACAGATCATCTGATTTCATGTAGTAATGTCAGCATATAGTGACAGTTTGAGCAATTATTTTTTTGTGAAAGTTAACAACTATAGCTTTAAACTGAAAACATTGCCTTACTTGAACCAACCAGGTTTAGCTGACTTTTACGCAATTTGTAACTTACCTGAATTGAACTAAACAGAGCTGAATACTAAATTGAATTGTTGGGTAACTTGAACCTAACTTAGTCCCAGTTTCAGACTAACATCTGCATTTTCACTTTTTCTTTTACTATAATTGCATTTATCTCACCCAGATCGACACCTGGCGGCGTCCCGCGGCGTTCCCATGATGCCTTTGGCCGGCAGGTAAGACACCGTTCCTTCATAGTAATGATGAGTCAGGAACATCTTCACACCTGCAGGATTCAGAGCGTCATCGTCATCAGTACAGTAGGAGTCTGTTCTCATCAATATGCCAGTTCTAGCTTCTCCAATACTCTTTCATGTAGTACTTGTTCACTTAAGTTCAGTATTCTCTATGAAATGTAGTGAAGTATAAAGTTGTATGAAATAGAAAAAGTCAATGAAAGTCAAACATCTGAACACATGTTGTATTTGTACCTGAGAGGTCGTATCTGGCCGGTCCCATCCATCGCTTCTTCTCGCTGTCAGTTAGCACGTCGCCGTAGAAACCGTATCCCAGCAGAGAGACGGAGTATTGCAGGAAAGCGTTGTTGTGGTGTACCGAGCACACGTCCATCGGCTGAGAGTCTCCTGAACACACACACACACACACACACACACACACACACACACACACACACACACACACACACACACACACACACACACACACACACACACACACACACACACACACACACACACACACACACACACGTGTAAACACACACAATCAACATACTAACCTGGAATAATTTTATGCTAGACTCAAATCTTTGTTTTAAGAAAGTAAAAAAATAGAAAAGTAGACCTGCAACCAGGTAAACCAGATGACAGGGAAGCTTTGACAGTGAGAGAGCATTGCTGAATAAGACTCCAACTTGTGATAACATACTTTAAAATGTATCTTTTAAAAAAACCTTTGAATTATTTCTTGCACACTGCTTTTTATTCTTATGTTGTTTTTTTAAATTTTATATTATTGTATTATTGTTACAATACAATTATTATTATTGTATTTATATTCCATTTTATGCTGTATTATTTTAATTCACAATGGATTTTATTTGCCTATTGCAGTCCTAAAATGTTTTAATCCTGGTTCTAGCATGTAAATATCTTTTAACTTTGTTTTAAAAAGTTCATTATAACAACACTACTTTTATTTGGACATTTGGCATAACGTGTTCAGACTCCGAGCCTATTTTTATCTGAAGAAAAAAAAAAAAAACACTAGATGGCAGCATGAGACCATGGAAAGCAAAGTAATGTGCTATCACTGGATTTTCATTACATGTGGTGGGACTATGTCAGAGGATAAACTAGATGCACCCGGCACAGCGCGATGCAAAGCCCGACGCAAGTGTCTTTGCTATTTTAAGACTGTCCACTGTGGTCCCCCAGTGGCTAGAAATGGTTATGCTGTAAACCGAGCCCTGGGTATCCTGCTCTGCCTTTGAGAAAATAAAAGCTCAGATGGGCCGATCTGGAATCTTCTCCTTATGAGGTCATAAGGAGCAAGGTTACCTCCCCTTTCTCTGCTTTGCCCGCCCAGAGAATTTGGCCCACCCATGAGAGAGAGAGAGACATCATGGCTTGCAAATGAGCGAAGCATGGCAGTTGATCATGGCCACACCCCCACCCTCCACCTTGCCCCCCCACTCTCCTCTTCAATAGCTACAGACACAGAAATGGCACATCCTAAGGAAAGCTCATTGTGGGACTGGCTCTAGTGGCTGTAATTCTGCACAAAGGCTGAATTTCGGGAAAGAAACTTCAGATACAGTATTAGGGGACCACTAAGGTCTATATAAAAGAGACTTCAGATACAGTATTAGGGGACCACTAAGGTCTATATAAAAGAGACTTCAGATACAGTATTAGGGGACCACTAAGGTCTATATAAAAGAGACTTCAGATACAGTATTAGGGGACCACTAAGGTCTATATAAAAGAGACTTAAGATACAGTATTAGGGGACCACTAAGGTCTATATAAAAGAGACTTCAGATACAGTATTAGGGGACCACTAAGGTCTATATAAAAGAGACTTCAGATACAGTATTAGGGGACCACGAAGGTCTATATAAAAGAGACTTCAGATACAGTATTAGGGGACCACTAAGGTCTATATAAAAGAGACTTCAGATACAGTATTAGGGGACCACGAAGGTCTATATAAAAGAGACTTCAGATACAGTATTAGGGGACCACTAAGGTCTATATAAAAGAGACTTCAGATACAGTATTAGGGGACCACTAAGGCCTATATAAAAGAGACTTCAGATACAGTATTAGGGGACAACTAAGGTCTATATAAAAGAGACTTCAGATACAGTATTAGGGGACCACTAAGGCCTATATAAAAAGAGACTTCAGATACAGTATTAGGGGACCACTAAGGCCTATATAAAAGAGACTTCAGATACAGTATTAGGGGACCACTAAGGCCTATATAAAAGAGACTTCAGATACAGTATTAGGGGACCACTAAGGCCTATATAAAAGAGACTTCAGATACAGTATTAGGGGACCACTAAGGCCTATATAAAAGAGACTTCAGATACAGTATTAGGGGACCACTAAGGCCTATATAAAAGAGACTTCAGATACAGTATTAGGGGACCACTAAGGCCTATATAAAAGAGACTTCAGATACAGTATTAGGGGACCACTAAGGTCTATATAAAAGAGACTTCAGATACAGTATTAGGGGACCACTAAGGTCTATATAAAAGCATCCAAAAAGCAGCATGTCATGGGACCTTTAACAACAACCTGTCTGGTGCTGAAATGATTCCTGTTACAGTAAGGGTTGGGTATTGTTCAAACATTTTTGAAACTGATACCAATACCGTGACTTTGATACCGGTCATTTTTTTGGATACCAATTTTATAAAACCAAAAGAAATTACAACATTACGGCACAAATCTTAGAGTTTTTCCCCGTGCATCTCTACAGACATTGTTAGATCTTGGTAGAAGCATGCTGCATGCTTATTGGCTCACTAACGCTGATGCAATTTACTCCTTAGGTATTGAACTTGGGTATTGAATGACGAGGCATTTTCGATACTTGATACTTTAGAGGTAATTCGGTAGGTGTCTAAAAAGCAATGAATTCGGTACCCAGCCCTACTTATAGTTGAGGTGTAGTGAGACAATGGGACTGACCCACGATGATGTGCAGTGCAGACGTTACGGGGTCGTTGGTGCCCACAGTGGCGAAGCAGATACAGTCGGTTGAACCTGAAACACAGATTGTAAAATGTTCCAGTGAGCTGAAGAGCAGGACTGAGGTTTCTTTTATATCAAGTGAAACGAGACATGAAAGGCGAGACTAAAGCAAACAGGACATAATACTTTGGGTGACATGACGCGGTTAACACGACGGGGCAACACAAAACATACAAAGACAAAAGGAGGAAATGATACATCCTATGGTTTGTGGGTATTAGCAGTTGTGTCTTTGTGAGTGTGCATGCGAGTGTAGAGAAGCAAACGGTGGAAGAGGCTTAAAAGATAAGGAAAGAAAGACTGAAAGGGAGAGAGGAAAGAAAAAATAAAAAGGTGGAGGAATAATTAGAGTGTTCCTGGCAGGGGTGGTTGATGATATCCCATGGACTGACCATTTTAGATTTAGTTTCATCTATTATCTGCATATGTATATTGATGTATATATCGGTCGGGCTCTAATACATACATACATACATACATACATACATACAAACAAACAAACAAGTGTATGTACATATGCATAATTTTGTTAGGACATCAGAGGCCTGTACTACGAAGCAAGATTTGGCGTTAACGAGGTAACTTCAGGTTCAACCCGGGGTTTTGTGTACCACGACGGTGGATCACTTGTTACCGGGTTCAATCGCCGTGGTAACTCATGCTGAACGCCTAACCTGCTCGGGAGCAGGTTAAGTTGGAGATCAGAGATCAACCGGTGTTAAAGCCCCACCTACTGACCAATCAATACTTCACTGATAACGGCGTTCTAGAAGATCAGTAGCTCGGTGTTTTGGAGAGAGAGAGAGAGAGAGAGACAGACAGAACGACAGACAGACAGAGAGAGAGAGACAGACAGAGAGAGAGAGAGGCGCTCATAAAAGTTAAAACATTTTTCAGCAGAGGGAATTACCTAGGCCTATAGGCTATATGTCGGCTTCTTCAGCCGTGCGTTGCCAACATCGGTTTGAATTCTATTTTCATACGTTTGCTCCAACAATCACTACCCACCTCCAGGGTTGTAACTGAAAATATAGGCTAAAGCAACGACTTGGAAAACACAAGTGTAATAATAGTCAGATCTTGTGCCTGACTGATGGAGAAGTGAAAGTCGTGTAATTTACACATCTATAGCATTGGCTATTTTTTTTTGCCAGCTTTCCTTCCGGTTTTAGGAAGCCGCGACTGTATTTTGCCTGTAAAACCGAGTCTGTGTTCTTCATATTTATGTAGAATTATAGTTTGCTCTTCTTATGTAAAATATGCGGCTCTGGTAGATGTTTGCGATTGGTCGTGGTGCGCAAACACCGCCTCTTTTATGTGAAGGCGCGCGTGGCTGGATTGGGAAACCCTGATAGTTGATTGAACTAGTTGATAACCAGCGTTGTGACACCGGTTATCCAGGACCGCGGTTGTTAGGGTTAGTGAAGCCGGGTAACGGAAAGAGATCCAGGGCATGTTGATCCTGCTTCGTAGTACAGGCCTCTGCTCTTACTTTTCACAGTTGCTTTTCTTTCTGCGAAGTGTTTTCTGCATTTTCAACTTCATTCATGATTTTCTTCTGCAGAGTAACATCAGACAATCTGCTTTTACACTGGCACGCACATGCCCAGTGTGTGTGAATGGTCATGTGATATGCGTTGTCAGACGTCTTAACTGAGATTAGTTCTGCTAGAGCTAAAGCTCTCTTCTCTTTTCTCTCCAAACTGCGCTTAACAATGTAAACGTAGTAGTGTAGATGTAGCCAGACTGAGGGTGAGATAGGGGGACTGATGAAACGCACAACTTCAAATATTCAGATTATTATTATTTATTTATTTTAACTCAAAGTTGCCTGAAATTTGGAAATTGCACATTTCACAACAACAACACTGCTGCACTGAGCATCAGCAGCCATTAATTAACTGGGTGAGCCGCTTTTTCACTGCACACCACTGCAGCAGAGAGAATTAATGTCTCCCTGAGAAAGAGAGAGAGAGAGAGAGAGAGAGAGAGAGAGAGAGAGAGAGAGAGAGAGAGAGAGAGAGAGAGAGAGAGAGAGAGAGAGAGCGAGTGTGTGTGTGTGTGTTTATAGAGCACTTAAGCAGAACAGAAACCACAAACAAACGGCCACGGTCAGTCAGTACCTACATTTATACCCCGGAAACAGAGAATCTTGCTATCTGATTGGCTGTCAGCCGTCTATTAAAAATCACATCAGTGTTTACCTCTAGTTCACATCAACAGTTAAACGTCTGTTCTAAATCGAAGCTAGCGTCTGGGGTCCATCTGTTCATCAGTAAACACACAGAGTAGGTTTTATTAATAGTACCGAGAGCTGTACAGAAGACGGATCCTTTCTAGCCATAACCACCACATTAACTAAAAATCCAAACATAAAAGCAGTATTTTTGATTGGCCCATCAGTGTTTCTGACCTGCAGGAATGATTCCGATGCGAAGCGTGCAGGGGATCAGTGCTTCTTCCGGACAGTTTGGATCTACGCCGCCGTCGATCTGCGTCCTCCAGATCAGCCCGTGGATGATCTCACTGAACATGCCGTCCCCTCCGACACACACCACCCTGAGCCGGGGGCAAAGAGAGACGTTACAGGGTGCGCTGGCTTTTCATAAATTACTCCGCTTGATCACCATGTTCCCTCAAAGTGTAAAAAAAAAAGTCTGCAGTAAAAAACACAGCAGCCGGTGGTGCTTTTATTTTGGCGGGTCGCAGGATCTCCGTGATGTAATAACTAAAAACTCTCACCCGTCAAACTTCTGCAGCTCCGCCCCCGTCTTCAGGTGGTCCCTTGCATAATTAGCGCGCTCCGTCACTATGACAGCAAACACAGACACTATGTGTGTTAAGCTAAAGTTAAAAATACCAAATTGTGGCCAATTCAGAAACAATATTGCTCTCATATTTAGTTTTTACACTGTGCTCCCTCCGTATACTTTCCTTCCTTTTTCATTTCATTTTATTTCCTCTCTCTCTCTTTAGAAATGTTAATCTGTATTTAAATTTTTAACCAAAAGCCCTACTAGGGACAAGTGTTGTGAATTAGCTTCAGCTAAAAACACTGTTTTTTGTATCTGTCTATAAATAAACTTTAATATTAAAAAAGATTGTAATCCCTCTGAGACAGGAAGCCCGAGAACAGGAAGTGAGTAATGCGGGACGTACCGATGACGTGCGTGGAGACACCCGCCTGGGAGAACAGCGGGGCGACTTTTCGCTCGTAGATGCGTTTTCCCTGACGCTTCCCGCTGTATGGGTTGATGTAGACCAGCAGGCGTTTGGGTCTGCTGACTGCAGACAACAACAACAACAACAACCATGTTACTGACTGATAGTTTCTGTCAACAATCACGTGTGTGTTAGTCAGTGTGTGTGTGCGCGTGTGTCGGGGTAAAGTCGTACCGATGGTTGCGAGCTGCTCTCTGATGCTGCTGACCCAGTGTTGACACAGCGCCTCCTCCGGACACGCGAAGGTGACCTCAGCACACCGCCAGCGGTGGTGCGGACTCCTCTCCACGTACGACACTGACACACAACAGACACACGCAAAGTCAAATCTTCGTGATCTTTTCCTTTTTTTTTTTATTATAATTGAACGGCTGTGTTTCCTGAGTTTGTCAGTGTTTTTCCAGATGTGTGTGTTCACTGTACTCACAAGATAGGGCTGGGTATCGCCAACGGTTTCCCAAATTGATTCATATTCACAAGGTCCCGATTCGATTACATTTCTGATTCGACATTACATTTCATTTAGCCGACGCTTTTTATCCAAAGCAACTTACAATTGCTATATACTGTATGTCAGAGGTGGTACGCCTCCGGAGCAACTAGGGGGTTAAGTGTCTTGCTCAGGGACACATTGGTTGATGTATCGCAGTGGGAATTGAACCCACCACCTCAAATATCAATTAGGTTAGCGGTTGGGAGTCATCCCTGATAGTTTTGAACAAAGGGATGATATATACCTTCTGCAAATCCATTAAGGGTACCGCTGTAAACTGGCTGAAGCCCACGGTTCCAACATGTCAGTGGTGGAAGGAGCGGGTGTGGGAGCTCTATAGAATGGGGGACATAACCCACAACTTGAGGCTCCAGAGGGATAAACTTCTGAGAAGATGGACCCCTGTCTTATCAAACAGGTTTTAAAAGAAGAGAGCCTCCCCCTCCCCTTCCTTTTTTTTTTAATTGTTATTTATTTTACTTAGTTATGTTTTTATGTTTCTGGGTCCGGTCAGATACTTCATTATCTTACCATGTAATATACTGTATGTCTGTGCTGACGGTCTATGATAAATCCAAAAATAAGTTCAAAATTATGTTAGCAAAAGTTTGTGGTGTGTTATACATCCACGGTGAAAAGGCATGAATTAAAAGATTGCTTGCTGGTTTTTAAGCATCACTCAAACAAGGAATCGTTTTCAATTGAAGAATCCATATTTTGAACCTAGCCCTACTTACAGATGCGTTTCCTGGATTGTTTGTTGTGCTTCCAGGTGTGTTTGTTACATGCCGTGGTGTTTTTACATCCAAGTGCGTTTAATGTATTTCCCGTTTCCAGATGTATTTAATGGGTTTTAACTGCGTTTCCACATCTGTTTATTGTGTTTTCACATAGGTCTCCAGGTGTGTTCACTGCATGTTTCCATGTGCGTGTACAGATGTGTTTCCAGATGTTATCTCAGCATTTTCAGGGGTGTTTACTGTGTTTAAAATGTGTTTGTAGGTGCGTGTATGGACGGGTTTCCAGATGTGTTTACCAGTGAAGGCCGGCCCACAGTCCTTTCCTTCTCTCTCTTTGATTTTTTTCCAGCTGCCATCGTCTCTTCGTCTGCTGCTGTTCTCCTCTTCCTCTCTGACAGAGAGGATCTCCGACACTGACACAGTGTGACCCACACCTACACAGATTTGAACATCAGGTATATTTTCGGAGCCTCTTTGCAAGCACCTGAACTCACCACCAGTTTCAAGTTCCACGTGATATTTAAAGAAATGAACTGAAACCTGAACTCGAACCAAACAAGGACAACACAAGAAGAAAAGAGTGGATTGAGTAATGGTTGCTTTTGGTTTTCAGGGCTCCAGACTAACTTGTTTTACTAGGAGCCAGAGTTTCCTTTAGGATGTTATTTTTTGGCAGTGGGGGCAGGTCTGTCTGAACAACAATTCGCTTCAACACAAACTATTATTCACCTCTATTCACACACAATGAGGCATATTTTCAGTTGTGATTGAACTGTATTTTTTGAGGAACTGTAGGGCACTTGACAGCTACAAGAGGTCTACACTTAGAATGGACCCACCGCGGTGGCGTTTTTGGTGGAGATGTTCATTTAATAGTCGACTTGGAAGAAAGCAAACATTTTGACAATAAACTACATCACACAAACAGTATGTGGAGTTAAACTGGACGGGCCGAATTACCTCTGAATAGTTCTACTTGTTGTTAAATTGCAATGTGAGCGGCAGCCAACACGGGGGGGGTGCATTATGTCGGCAGGATCATTTAAAAAGGCAACTGTAAATACAGTTTTTGTACAGCTCTATTTCTGATACCGTGGTGGCAGAAATTTTGCCACGGCGGGCCGCCACTATAAAATCAACATAGAGGAAACACTGAGGAGCACTGCAGCTCCTAACTGAAAATGTAGGGGCGCACACCTTAACCCTTGTGTTGTCCTTCGGTTCCCAGTGACCCGAAGGACAACACAAGGGTTATGTACTTCCTTTTACTATGTTGAGAATTACTCTCTAAACCCTGTCTCTTGTAAAGTAAGTAAGTAAAGTTTATTTCTAGAGCACATTTAAACACAGTTTGAGCTGACCAAAATGCTGTATAAACGAGCACTAAGGAAAAAGCGGCTTCCACTCTCTACCGTCACATCTTTACCTCTCTCACCCAAGTGAGGTGAACGGTATGAATGTGTAACTGTGTGAGGTATGAATGTGTAACTGTGTGTGGTATGAATGTGTAACTGTGTGTGGTATGAATGTAACTGTGTGAAGTATGAATGTAACTGTGTGAGGTATGAATGTAACTGTGTGAGATATGAATGTAACTGTGTGAGATATGAATGTAACTGTGTGAGGTATGAATGTAACTGTGTGAGGTATGAATGTAACTGTGTGAGGTATGAATGTGTAACTGTGTGAGGTATGAATGTAACTGTGTGAGGTATGAATGTAACTGTGTGAGGTATGAATGTGTAACTGTGTGAGGTATGAATGTAACTGTGTGAGGTATGAATGTAACTGTGTGAGGTATGAATGTGTAACTGTGTGAGGTATGAATGTGTAACTGTGTGAGGTAGAATGTGTAACTGTGTGAGGTATGAATGTAACTGTGTGAGGTATGAATGTAACTGTGAGATATGAATGTAACTGTGTGAAGTATTAATGTAACTGTGTGAAGTATGAATGTAACTGTGTGAGATATGAATGTAACTGTGTGAGATATGAATGTAACTGTGTGAAGTATGAATGTAACTGTGTGAAGTATGAATGTAACTGTGTGAGGTATGAATGTAACTGTGTGAGGTATGAATGTGTAACTGTGTGAAGTATGAATGTAACTGTGTGAGGTATGAATGTAACTGTGTGAGGTATGAATGTGTAACTGTGTGAAGTATGAATGTAACTGTGTGAGGTATGAATGTAACTGTGTGAGGTATGAATGTAACTGTGTGAAGTATGAATGTAACTGTATGAGGTATGAATGTAACTGTGTGAGATATGAATGTAACTGTGAAGTATGAATGTAACTGTGTGAGGTATGAATGTAACTGTGTGAGGTATGAATGTAACTGTGTGAAGTATGAATGTAACTGTGTGAGGTATGAATGTAACTGTGTGAAGTATGAATGTAACTGTGTGAGGTATGAATGTAACTGTGTGAGGTATGAATGTGTAACTGTGAGGTATGAATGTAACTGTGTGAGGTATGAATGTAACTGTGTGAGGTATGAATGTAACTGTGTGAGGTATGAATGTAACTGTGTGAGGTATGAATGTGTAACTGTGTGAAGTATGAATGTGTAACTGTGTGTGGTATGAATGTGTAACTGTGTGTGGTATGAATGTGTAACTGTGTGAAGTATGAATGTGTAACTGTGTGAAGTATGAATGTGTAACTGTGTGTGGTATGAATGTGTAACTGTGTGTGGTATGAATATGTAACTGTGTGTGGTATGAATATGTAACTGTGTGTGGTATGAATATGTAACGTGTAACTGTGTGAAGTATGAATGTGTAACTGTGTGTGGTATGAATGTGTAACTGTGTGTGGTATGAATATGTAACTGTGTGTGGTATGAATATGTAACTGTGTGTGGTATGAATATGTAACTGTGTGAAGTATGAATGTGTAACTGTGTGTGGTATGAATGTGTAACTGTGTGAGGTATAAATGTAACTGTGTGAGGTATGAATGTGTAACTGTGTGTGGTATGAATGTGTAACTGTGTGTGGTATGAATGTGTAACTGTGTGTGGTATGAATGTGTAACTGTGTGTGGTATGAATGTGTAACTGTGTGTGGTATGAATGTAACTGTGTGTGGTATGAATGTGTAACTGTGTGTGGTATGAATGTGTAACTGTGTGTGGTATGAATGTGTAACTGTGTGTGGTATGAATGTGTAACTGTGTGTGGTATGAATGTGTAACTGTGTGTGGTATGAATGTGTAACTGTGTGAGGTATGAATGTAACTGTGTGAGGTATGAATGTAACTGTGTGAGGTATGAATGTAACTGTGTGAGGTATGAATGTGTAACTGTGTGAGGTATGAATGTGTAACTGTGTGAGGTATGAATGTAACTGTGTGAGGTATGAATGTGTAACTGTGTGAGGTATGAATGTAACTGTGTGAGGTATGAATGTGTAACTGTGTGAGGTATGAATGTGTAACTGTGTGAGGTATGAATGTGTAACTGTGTGTGGTATGAATGTGTAACTGTGTGTGGTATGAATGTGTAACTGTGTGTGGTATGAATGTGTAAGGTCTCCTGCACGCTGCCTGCGTGAGCGTGTCAGCTGCGTGGCGTGTCCGTTTTTATTTCGGCTCCCATGGTAACAGGTTAGAGCGTGCACGCTGCCTGCGTGACGCGCACGTCTCAGGCACGGCTCGAGCCGCCCCGAAAACGTGCATGCTCGAAGTAGGACCGACTCCTATTTGTCACGCGAGCGTGTTGGAAAAAATAGAATACGCAAATATGTTTATATGTCATTCTGACACAAATACATAAGAATAAATGACATTTTGATGTTGGAAAAGTCTCTGGGTTTTTGACATGAATGCAGATATAAATTTCTTTTCCAATTGTATTTCAATTGGATTCTGACAAAACAATAACATGGACTTCATTATCTCAGGAAAGGGAATTGTAATATAAAAATATATAGATATCGAAATATGTGCAAACAAATGTACAAACACAAAAATATTGACAAAATAAAGTTGAAGAACACACTATAATTTCATTTTATCAATGGGAACCATACAGGTGTACAGACAAGGCTAGCAGCAGCAGCAGCAGCTCCGTGTCAGACACGTTTCTGGTGTGTAAAGACGTAGAAAACGCCACGCAACCGGCACGCAACTGAAACGCAGCCAGTGTGCAGGTGCCCTAACTGTGTGAATGTGATCAGAGTGTTCCTGCTTCCTCTCAGTGAACCTTCCCTGAATTAATGAAAGGTAAAAGTGGATTTTTAAGAATGAATTTGCGTCACTTTGGAACATAACTGCAGCTTCAGTTTGAGAACAGAGGTTTTAAACAGCAGCACCACAACCTGAACTAAACCTGCAGTCGGCAGGTGGAGTTGGCCCACTGCATTGTGGGAGTAAGATCTCCTACCTGGGTCCGGTCGACGACGAGGGAACGATGGAACACAAAACCCTGCAGGAGAAGTTAAAAAAAAATACCACTTCAGAAGAAGTCTAGACTCAATTATTTACTCTATTCATGTGTAAGATACATGAAAGTACATTTCGAAATACTGCTATTATGCTATACATATTCATGTTTACAGTGCAATAGACAACATAATATTTGTCTTCTTAACATGTACTTTTAAACAACGGTTTATGAAAACAGCAGCGGACAGAAAGCAGGTCAGACATGAAATATTCACTACTGAAACACAATCGCAACATCAACACACACTGCCGTCTTTCTCAGGTTTACACACCCAGGGGCTGTTTCTGTTCTCACCATGGCAACAGAAACAGCAGGACCGTGATCATCCGAGACACTGAGTCAGCGGAGACAGAAAGGAGCTCCGACACAAACAACTGAGTCAGCAAAATGCCTGGTTCCTTGTGAAAGTACAAGTCAAAAGCTACAGGCCTGCGGACATAAAAACGGAGGGAGAGAAGTCGACTACATCTCCCAGGATGCATTTCTACAAATCTTTACCTGCAGAAACATTCAGCAGTGTGAATGAATAGCGATAGGAATCGAGAACCGGTCAGATCAGAATCGCATACCTCTGAGCTGAGCTTATCAATTCCTTTTATCGATGTCGATCGGCATGTTTTTCTGACAGTTGCAAGAGAGAGAGAAAAAAATATAATGGGAATAGTAATCGAAAGCTCGTTCCGATTGATGGTTGATTCAAAAATCGGTCAGTTGAGGTGAGGCCAGTAAGTCAGCCGGGCGTAGCCTAATCAGCTGCTTTGAATATTCAAACAGTTTCCTGAACGCAGCTCACCTGTCTGACTGAGGAGGACATACTGTACCCGGATGAACATGGAGGCTCTACTGATGAAGATGAGACCTTTACACTTGTATGAAGCCCTTTGTAACTTTGTGCGTTTTTAAAAGTGCTCTACTTATAAAAGATTATTGTTATTACTGAACCCCGGAGGAGGAAATTCTCATCATGTCACAGCAGTTATACGAACAAAGCCACACTGAACCAGACATATACTGTATATCTAAGCTATAATGTACGCTGTATTTAGATCATACCTCCAGCTGTTTATTCTGTATATCATTTCTTATCAGCATTTCCTGCACAAAGTATTTTTTTTCTTATACACCTCCTGTAACCACTGCACATGTTCTACTGTTCATACTCTAGCCATATATCTAGCAAATTCATATCTGTTTATTCTACATTCTATATCTATTCTAGATTTATTACGTTTTTTTCTGTACACTACTCTGCCCTTTGCTGCTTTTTGAACTCTTGGTTAGATGCTGAACTGCATTTTCGTTGTCTCAGTACCACTCTGTGCCATGATAATCAAGTTGAATGTAACCTAATCTACCTATTATACCTTTCAACCCTGCTGCGAGAACTATGAAATGATGTTGTTTAGTCTTCCGAATACATTTTATCTCCTTTATTTCTCCAGATTACCTTAAATATAAAATACTGTAAAAATGGTATGAGGTTTGGTGTGTATTGTATCTCCCCTGCCTGCAGCCTGACTTTGACCTCCACATATTGTGTGTCACACTGGATGTTGTGGGTTATGTAACCGGATATATCAAGTCTCACTCACTGTACAGTGTGTACAGTTAGGACTACTTTGTGTGTACCGTAGCTACGTTAACTCGTGTAATCGCCAGGTCAAAAACACAGATAGTGTGTCCACCACGTCCTTTGTTTGTCCATTATGTCCTTTGTTTATCACACAGGGTGTCGCGGTATGTTAAAGGCCGACAGACAGACACGCAGACAGAGAGGTAAAGATACAAAAGGCAGACATATTGTTGGGGTCTTACTGGGCCTGAACGGGTGATACACCGTGCTGGAGGTCCGTCTCTTCCAGGTGAGCACGGACCGACTCAGGCTCACGTCGTACGCCGCGTTTCTGACGCGAAGCTCGGACAGCAACAGCATCCTGCCCGGCCTCTCCATCTGCGTCTGTCCGTCCTGCTCCTGTCCTTCAGCCGGCTGAGGGGGCAGCAGCAGCCCGGGGACGGTTATCTCTGTCCGGGCATGTTCTCTTTGTGTGTCCGCAGAGGCTCTAAACCCCGAAATAACTACTCTAAAGGCAGAAAAAGAGAAGCAGTAAAAGTGTGACCGTGTAGCGGATTTCAGCTCGAGAATTTTTTCTGACAGATAGCGGTTTCTTGCCGGAAGTAGGAGGGGCTTGATGTTGCGTTTTGGTCCTTCCAGAAAACAGAACATTCGAAATTTCACAATTACCGGTGGCAATAATAAAGTTATCAACTGATACCAACTTAAATTGAACATATAATCCTTATTTGGGATTTTTTTGTCATATTATTTTTTATTTTATTTGATGAGATTTTTGCGGGGAAACGGTCGTTTATATTTTCTAAGGTATTAAAAAAATAAAAAAACAATTAAATTAATTACTAACTAACAAACAAAACAAATGTTATTAACAAACATGTACAACCTGTTGTCAATTTCATTTTGTAAATAAAACTTCCAAAAATTCAAAGTCTCAAACATGACATGATTATTGATAATATTGAAAACAAAATTGGTTTCCCTAAAAAGTGGTTTGATCTGAATAAAGATCAAGGCACTTTTTTATTTTTAAAGCAATTAATGGTACTTTACCTAGTTATCTTACTAGTCTGTTGACCAGGAATCATCACCTTTACAATCTCCGCTCCGCTAACATTTTGGCTCTGAATATCCCACGTGTAACAACAGAATTTGGCAAGACTGCTTTTAGTTATGCTGCTCCTTGGTGTTGGAATTTACTCCAAAATGTTTTGAAGATTTCTGTTCTCATCCCACTTAAACATTTTAAACAATTACTTAAACAAACACAATTTGAACAATGCACATGTTTTCAATAAGCCTTTTTATGTTATTTTAAATTGTTTTACATGTACTGTAAATGATTTTGTTTGCTGTGTCAGTTTTTGTGATTCTGTGTAACTTGTGTACTGTTGCTCCAGGGCTCCCTTGTAAAAGAGATTTGACTATCTCAATGGGACATCACCTGGTAAAATAAAGGATAAATAAAAATAAAAAAAGTATCAATACATTACATACAACAATTTGTTTTTTGGGAATTGAAGACAAAGGATGCCAAGAGTGTTTGAAATAACATTTTGGGGTGTCATAATGGCACAGAACTTTCTGGTTGGAAACCTTATACACTTCTATAAAGTAAAAAAACATCTGAATCATTACTCTCTTCCACACCCGTCGCTATGGGCGGGCCTTAAGTCCAAAAATGCTGGAGGCACAGATCTCTTAAAAAAAAATTACTTGAATTTTAACTTTATATTATCATAGTTGCTAATTTTGTGTTGCATTAATGTTGCATTATTTATCATTAAAACATAAAAAATATAAAGAAACAATGGTGTGAATTAGTTTGATTGATGGGAATGTACACTGCAACAGCCTATCACGGCCTAACTAAAAAGAACGTTAGGCTACGTACATGACGTAGCCGACGTCAGTGTAGCCGCTCAACAGTTACCGCGCATTTTTGAAAGCTTGATGAGTTTTCGTTTTCGCCGGCTCGCTTCAGTTCGTCATGTGTATCCGTAAGTGGTTGAAAAGCCCACCAACCGTCTCCTCTGCCAAACTGGACAGGACCCCGACGCCCCCTGATGTTGTAGCTGGAGAAGGAGCCCCCCGGACGACAGTCTGAGCCTGATGGTGGTAGCTCCGTGGAGCCCGAGCCTGGGCCTGGCAGGACCTGCAGGTCAAGTGCAACCGCGACTGGGGCAGCATTTGGGCCACAACTGCCTGTTGAATCAGTGGGTGTGAGTGACCTCTGCACGGACAAACTTATATATAAATATCCAGTCAAAATGTCTGGTTAAAAACAAAATCATTTTCCTCAATGCAATTGAAACAGGCAAGGGCTTAAATAAGCATGCAGCTTCAACTGGCAGGAGGGACTGGAGATTGGACAGCGCTGCCTCCACTCAAAGTACCGGGTGTGTGTGTGTGTGTGTGTGTGTGTGTGCGTGTGTGTGTGTGTGTGTGTGCGTGTGTGTGTGTGTGTGTGTGTGTGTGCGTGTGTGTGTGTGTGTGTGATATGACAACGCATATCCCACTGTTGACTGCTTTAAAATGCAATATTTGAGAGATGCTTCTGGTGTTACATCTAATATATGTTGTATAGTCAAGTGTTTTATGGATATTCATAACATTGCTTCTATGTAATGTGGTGTAGGCTATTAATAGGCTACCTGGTGGTATTGCTGTTGGTTATGTTTAACGTGATGATTACGTGCTGCGCGAATAGAGTATACGATTATTATAAATATATGTACTGTAGGCTAATAATAATTGTGCCCTCCCATGCATTTCATATGCCCCCCTTAGACTGAGGTCTGGCGACGGGTCTGCTATTTTCCCTCTTGCTGATTGGTTGTTTGTGTGTAGCCTATGTAAAATGGTCATAATACCAACATTTCATACGACTTGAAAGCATCAGAAATCTGTTCTGCGCATAGACAGTGGAAGAAATGGACGCCAAAGACTTCGACAGAGACCAGTGAAGTTCTCTTAAAGGAATACGCCATCGTCTGTTGAAATAGGGCTTATCACGGTCTCCCCTAGCTGTAGATAGGTGGATTCTATGGTGCATTCTTTTGTGCATGCATTGTTTTAGTCCGGTGCAACCAAGGGGGTAAGCTTCGCTTCAGAACTCAAACCTCCTATGGAGCCATTTTGATGCTACCAAGCCATCACCTCCCGTTAGCATCCCATTGACTCCCATTCATTTTGACTTTACATCTGAAGTGTTTAAAGACTCTATTTGTCCATTGTTTATTTCTAAAGAAACACGACAATGTATAAAAGGCTCCATTACCTTGTACCTCACGTTATGGCTCCGTAGCAGACGTTTTTGTAAAAATAGGCTAACAATTGTGTCACATAGTAGAGGAATTACCGTATAGAACAGGAGAAGCTTGCAGGCAGTTTCCACTTACATTAGCTGTTTAGGTTTAATTACTAATGTTAACTAGCATGTTAGTTAGCAACAATTAGCCTGTGCTTATGTTATCTCCTTACATATACCTACACTCTCCGTCTCTGTAAGATTGGGAATGATTGAGATTTCTCTTGGCACAGCTACCAGAAGACTTCCAACTTTCAGACACGTTGCTCACGTCACATTCTCTCAGTTGGAGGCTGCGCAGTAAAGCAAGAGATCACCGGAAAAGTGCTTCTGATAGCCTTCACTGGTCTCCGTCCAGAGCAACGGAAGCAATAGACCATTGGTCCATTATATGCTGTCTATGGGTGCAACACCGGCAGCGCCGCCGCTAGTTAGCTTAGCGTAGTGAATGGAATCCTATGTTGCCGATTAGCATGTTGTGAGTAAAAGATGAGCCAAAAAAAAAAAAAAAAACTAAACGGTGGCGTATTCCTTTAATACATCCATGCAGTGAAGTAGAAGCACTTTTCTGATGATGGCTGGTACTGCGCAGCCTCAAACTGAGCTTGACGACGTAGATGTGACGTGAACAACCTGTCTGGTAGCTGTGCCGAGAGAAATCTGAATCATTCCGAATCTTGCAGACATACCAAAGTATTTCAAATCCATCAAAACGTTGCTGAAATATATATATATATATATATAAATATTTTTCCAATGTTTTCATGGACTCTATGGGCTTCTCCCTTGACTGTATGCCTCAACGTCCCCACGTCCCCCCCCTCTCCCCCCTAGCAACAGCTACAAAGACCTAAAAGCCAAAGAGCTTGAGAACAACTGCTTTAATTTAATAAACAGTGGATTCTTTCTGACAAGTTTATCGTGTAATTGTTTAGGGTTACCGTAAAATCTTAACATGAAAAGAAATAGCTGTCAGGTTAATGTGGTGCAGTACAAAGTTATATATATTACCCTCTAAAATGTAAACTATGGGAAGTATGAAGTAGCAAAACATTGTAATGCTCAAGTAAAGATCCATAAAATCTACCAAACTAGTACAGAAGTGGGCTACAGAACTTAGTTTTACTTTTAAAGGATAAAGTCACATTCAGCTAAAGCTTAGGCCAAAATGAGGCTTCATAACTGTTTGAGTCCCCTTAATAAATAACATGATTATATAGGCTATTCTTTGCTTTATTGCTTTTCTTTGTTGCAATTATGTCATCCATAAAAAACATGATAATTACCCAACGCTGATAACCAAGACGCAGGAAATGGAAACCTGCCAAATAAAAGCATTTAGGCTACATACAAAAAAACATAAAACTACGGTGAAAAAGAGTCGGTTTGTTCGGTAACTTAAGAAGCAAGCGGAACATGACACCAGGGCCACATTCAGGCCGCCCCGACAAAACGTAACAACCCCTTTTTAAAATAAAAAAAAAAAAAAACTGGAACAGGTGTGCATTGAACCCAGGTTGAACGCACACGCATACGTTTAACCCTTGTGTTGTCCTTGGGTCCAAATTGACCCGTTTTCAAAGTGTTTTGTATCAGAAATATGGGTTTCTTACAACCTAATTGCCCCAAAATAATGTTCTTCGCAGGTAAAATTAATGATTACATCCACTGAATTTTGGTTGATTTTATTTAATTTCATATATTTTGAAAAACAATGTTTAAATTGTTTCAAAACAGCATCCTGACCAAACTTTGACATACACCAGTCTGCGATTCACTCAACATCCTCTGACCTTAACTATTCTATTAGTCGAAATAATTCATAATATCTGCTTTTTTTTTAAACTAAAAAATGAGGTATAATGTCATTTAAATTAGTTTTATTTACCATGAATAAAAAAAAGCGCATAAAAGAGGGACAAAAACGTTTAAAAAAAAGCGCCAAAGGCATAGAAAAAGCGACACAAATGTCAGAAAAAGTTTTGAAAAACCGCATGTTTCAATTTTGACCCAGAATGACAGGTTCATGGACGATTGGTGAAGACTGAGGAAACACCTCGTTCACCATGGAAACCGTAGCAAAGTGGTTGGTTTCAATGATGCTTAATAATTTGACTTAACAAATCATTTTCTTAACAAATCCCATTCATTTTCCTTCCACTTTTTTAATAAAACAAAATCCTTGTCATTTCAATCCTTTCTAAAACGTGTTTGTGATAACGTTGTAGGAATATTTCAGGTTAGTTAGAGACAGCAGGGGGCGCTGCTGCTGCACTCACCGCTGTCTGTCTCCGTTTAGAGTTTCACTGAAGAGCTGTTTTCTGATTCAGATTTCAGTCATTTCTTGTAGGAGTTTAATTTGAACCGTTTTAAGTTGCACTACTTTTATGGAGTTAGAATCATGCCAAAACCTCACACACACACAAAACGTGTTTTACTCACGCCCAACGATTCACAAACAAACTCAGTGTGGTTTGCAAATACAAAACATCATTCACAAACTAATGCATTTTGTTCTGCAAATAAGAAACCTACCTATCAAACAAATACAGTATGTTTTACACATACAAAAACGTATTTCTTCAATGACAAAAAATATCCTGCAAGTACAAACTAAAATCTTTCAAGAAAAAAAAAAAATCCTTCAAGTACAAAACAAATTCTACAAGTACGGGAAAAAAAAAATCCTTCAAGTACAAAAAAAAATCCTACAAGTAAAAAACAAATTCTACGAGTACAAAAAACTTTCACGTGACTTTTGGCACTAACTTTCCGCTTTGCTGATCCACACACAAATGCCCTCAGATCCACACACAAATGCAGGTAAATTTTCTAACAAATGTCCTGTAATTCGCACTCCACAACAGCAGGTGGCGTTGTTAAGTCAATTTAAGCCTACCAGGACCATAGATATATACACGCGGATTTTTTTAAACAATATTATGGTGCATAACTTACTGGAACAAAACTGAGCAACGTGTTGTTGCTGATGACAAAACCACTGATTATATATATGTATATTGAAGCGATGCTGGCGTTAAAGACCTGCTGATTGTTGTATGATTCTCTGAAATGAATGCCGGCATTGCATTGTGGGAAATCGGCTTTGTATGCGCCCAACTCTGATCATATCGTGTTCTGTCTTACAGCCTACTGTAATATTTCACCAGTAATAAGACCAAAATAATATTATTAAAGTAAAGAAATGCATACTATGATAATATCTACATATATGCTGTAGTATTATAGTTTAAAAAATATCAAAACAACAAAGCAGCTTCCATGGCCAGAATAGACCGATATAATAACATTAAAAGAAATACAATTAAACCATGATAAGATCTGGTGAATAAATGTTGATTAAAACAGCGGTTATTGGGCTAAAAATACCAATAACAGCAAAGCTGTATACAGCTTCTCTGTACAGAAATAAACGTGCTGTGATCAGGGAATCTGTGCGTAGACCACTGATGATGATGTCATTGACCTACATGCATCGCATCCGTGGGCCCGTCACAGAATATTCGGCGAATCTGTGAAACTGCCACAGATTCAGAGTTAAATAAGTTACCACAATGATTGTAGCCGGTAACAACTGATCCACCGTTACCATCACTGTGTCACTAGTTGATAACCAGCGTCGTGACACAGGTTATGCAGGACCCCGGTTGTTAGGTTAGGTGAAGCCGGGTAACTGAAGAAATCCAGCATGTTGATCTTGCTTCGTAGTAGCCTACAGGCTGCCGGTCTCACACAGTTCTGTGAAATGAACACGGCCCCTTAACTCAAAAACTGTGGCAGTTTCACAGATTCACTATATGTCCAGGTAAGATGTTTGAGGTTACATACACAGTTGTCAAAATGTGAAAAACACTTATACCTACCTATACTTTTTATAGTAAAACTGCACAGTTACTTTTTTTCACCAAGTAATGGAGGTGGAAGCAATGGAAATTAATTTGTATTTATAAATGATGTAGGTTCATGGCAAGTGAAGAGTTCCAATTTGCTGATGAAAAAACTAGTAAAACTTCTGGACTATTAACTAACAAATACCATTCATTTTCCTTCCCCTTTTTTATTAAAACAAAATCATTGTCATTTCAATCCTTTCTAAAACTTTTTTGTGATAACGTTATAAGGATATTTCAGGTTAGTTTTTATTGTTTTATTTTTATTTTTTTACACTTTCCAGGATGTTTCCACTATTGGAAAGACAGTTCCAGGGGTTCTGGTGGGATTTCATTCAGAGACAGCAGGGGGCGCTGCTGCTGCACTCACCGCTGTCGGTCTCTGTTTAGAGTTTCACCGAAGAGCTGTTTTCTGATTCAGATTTCAGTCATTTGTTATAGGAGTTTAACTTGAACCGTTTTAACCTTCAGCTGAATTTAAACTGGAAAAACAACAGCGAATCATGTTCCAGATTTACCTGCACACCAGTTGAAAACCTCTTTGTAGGTATTATACAAAGTCCACTCTGTCTGCTGGATTCATTTCAGTTTTGTCTTACTTGTACATGTAATAAATTTTTTCTGTAATGCAAACCAGTTTAGCCTACTGTCAAATCTGGCCCCGGGGACACATTAAATGCAGCACAAAACCAGCTGGAGGATCTTTTTTTTTATTTTAAACCTGTTGTTGATGAATAATGTTGTGGCGTCTGCAGCAGATGATTAAAACTGGATTTTCTCTGAATGAGATTAATTTAAGATCCGACTCTCAGGGGGACTCTGTATGTCTCTACATTGTTAGAAATGTAATTTTCTCTCTTCAATGAGACAAATAAAACTCTTGACATTCAGCCCGTTTGCCGGTCTGTTTTAGTAAAACGTGACAGTCATTTAAAATCTCACTTGAGTAAAAGTAGGTTCTCTCAGCAAAATGTACTGTAAGTTAAAACATTCATTGCGCAGTAAAAGTTTTCCTATTGCACCTGTTTCTGGATTCAGCTCCTTCGTGACATGAGTTCCTGATGTCATTTAATAGTTTTAATGTAATAAATGAATGAATAAAGACACAGTCGAACCATCCCTGTGACAGAAACACAGAGTTTCATCCCTGAGTTGTGTTGTGTTTTCAAGACTTTTTTTTTCCGTTTTTTAAGTTTGACCCTGTGACCTCTCGGTTTCAGGTCACACAGCCAGCAGTCGTCCTCTCCTCCCTCGAGAGGTGGAGAGCAGAGACGGATGAATTTGTCAGGAAGCTCCTCTCCGGCCCGTGATGGATGCTGCTGCCTCTGACGCTCAGGCCGCGGCGAGGGAACAAGGCGTTTCGATGGCGAGAAGGAGGAAGAGGGTGTAGGTCAGGGTTATTTATAGAAAACAAATGATGAGCCCTTTGCTCGGCCCTGTCTATGATGCATGATGACAGCCTCTCCAGCTGTGTCCACTCAGGTGATGTCATCTTAAATGGACGATGGGCCAAGTGGCAGAGCAGCTGTCCCAGCACAGCACCGACCGACCCAGCAACGTAAACTCAGCCCAGCATGAAGAGAGGACCAGACAGTAGGGCTGGGTATCGTTCAGAATCTTTCGATCCGGTGCCAATTTCGATACCTCAGTTTCGATGCCGGTTACCTAATGATACTTTTTTCGATACCGTATGTTTTAAAATGCATTTCAGCATCAACAAAAATACATTAAACACAAAGCTTTTATTTTCCACCTTAATTGTGAATCAAAACAGTTATCAAAATTTAAAAATTCTGGTAAAACTGCTCACTCAGAGTAACATTAATAAAAGTGCCTTGCCTTGCAAGCTCAGCCTGTCAGTCAGTCATCAGGGCAGAGAAACCACCGTTGTGGCTGCTTGTAAGAGGAAGTGTAACCTCAACAGCACCGCGACCGCTTTCGGCTCGCCATTAATATCATATCGCAGCAAACGCTGTCTGCCTTTTTTCCGATACCATAAAAGTATCGCCGTTCAGTACCCAGCCCTACCAGACATTCAAACAGATGGTCAAAGGTCACAGTACATTAATGAAGTACAGGGGCCATATTCACTGAACATCCCAAAGCTAAAAAAAATGAATATATAGAGTAATTCACGAAACATCCTAGTAGCAGGTAGGGAATGAGTCCTTACCCCAAGTGAAGGAGTTCAAGTACCTTGGGGTTTTGTTCGCGAGTGAGGGGACAATGGAGCGGGAGATTGGTCGGAGAATCGGCGCAGCGGGTGCGGTATTACATTCAATCTATCTAATCTATGGTGACGAAAAGAGAGCTGAGCCAGAAGGCGAAGCTCTCGATCTACCGGTCAGTTTTCGTTCCTACCCTCACCTATGGTCATGAAGGCTGGGTCATGACCGAAAGAACGAGATCCAGGGTACAAGCGGCCGAAATGGGTTTCCTCAGGAGGGTGGCTGGCGTCTCCCTCAGAGATAGGGTGAGAAGCTCAGTCATCCGTGAGGAGCTTGGAGTAGAGCCGCTGCTCCTTCGCGTCGAAAGGAGCCAGTTGAGGTGGTTCGGGCAACTGGTAAGGATGCCCCCTGGGCGCCTCCCTAGGGAGGTGTTCCAGGCACGTCCAGCTGGGAGGAGGCCTCGGGGAAGACCCAGGACTAGGTGGAGGGATTATATCTCCAACCTGGCCTGGGAACCTCGGGATCCCCAGTCGGAGCTGGTTAATGTTGCTCGGGAAAGGGAAGTTTGGGGTCCCCTGCTGGAGCTGCTCCCCCCGCGACCCGACACCGGATAAGCGGACGAAGATGGATGGATACATAGTACTTAAGGACATTTTTTTAAAAGCTATGCCTTTCTCTCTCATGTTTTTAATCTTTGATTTGTCTTATTACATCTCCTCTTTCTTTGCATACGTGTCCGAAAATATTTTTTTCTGCACAGGTGCATCTAGGGCGTGTCCAAATCCACTTTTGATAGTTTGAAGTTGGGAAAAGGGGTCCGTGCGCCGGGCGCATGGTTCAAAAGGGTTGTACTTATTGTCTTCATTAATCAGAGGTGTGTTTTAGGCGTAACATTGCAATCAACCAATCAGAGATCATCTCCCATTCCCTTTAAAAGCCAGGCGCGTTTGTGGCATTGCTGTTATGATGGCGGATTTTCACCGTAATATTTTTATTTGTAATCTTCTGCATGTGTGTGTGCTGCTGTGCGTCCCTGTGTGTGTAACAAGCATAGTGTGCTCGCGCTGTGCACGAGCCTAGGCGCATTTTTCTGTTGCGCTGTTAAAATAACAATGAAATGCTGCGTTATTGACTTTAGACCAGGTTTTTGTTGGTCAATGGTGCGATCACTTCCCACTGCCTCAAGATAGCAATACGCCCAGAATGAACCTGAACACACCTCCCTGTCAGACCAGCACACCCAGAATGCACCTGAACACACCTCCCTGTCAGACCAGCACACCCAGAATGGACCTGAACACACCTCCCTGTCAGACCAGCACACCCAGAATGCACCTGAACACACCTCCCTGTCAGACCAGCACGCCCAGAATGCACCTGAACACACCTCCCTGTAAGACCAGCACGCCCCATGGGCGCAAAGATGGGCGCAGGTGCATTTGCTATTTAAACGGCGTGGGTGCTGGACGGGAAACTGACAATTGCGTCGGTCTTAAACTAGAAAAGACACTTGCGTCGGGCTTTACGCTGCGGGTGCAACATAGTGAGAGAAGGAAGTGGAAGTAAGTACTTGTACTTTACATGGGTTTCTCCATTCTATTATACATTAACTTCCCTACATCTCAGAGCTAAGTATTCCACTACATTTGTCTGACCGCTTTAGTTACTTTTCAGATGACAGCTGTTTTCCCCCTTCCTGTCCAGTGAAAACCACGTATCTCCAGATGTGTTGATGTTGAATCTTTATGATAAACTGAAGGATGAAGTGTTCCTTTACGTGTTGAGAAAATTATCTTCCTTCTTAAGCCAAATAAAGTCTTCAAAAAGCCTCTTGGATCAGCTGGTAAAAGCATCGTCATAAAGCTGAAAACAGGGCTGTTTTTCTGACACCATGAAAACTTTTATAACTTTTTAGAGATATGTGGTTCCCACAGGACAGCGACGCTAACATATGATGATCTCATAAAATATGATGCTTTGCTGTAGATAATAGATAATGGAGTTAAAATGAACATGCCAGACCCTCCCCTAAGCGCTCTGGAGGAGGGTCTGGCTAGTCCACACAGCATTCGGGGATGGGAGGAAAACGTGCTCTGGTTTATTGGTATTTCTTTAAACCAATCACAATCGTCACCGCCATCGTCGATCCGCACAGAGCCACTGTAAAATAGTCATGCGAGAGAAAACTCAGATTGGACAGATAGTCTAGCTAGCTGTCTCAATTTACCCTGCAGAGATCTGAGGAGCTGTGACGACCATAGTCGTCACAAATCCACCGAATTTAAAATTCCAACACAAAGAAAGGGGAAGGAAACGGAAAATACGTGCATCCGGCGGAATTTCCTGCTGCACTGGAGCAATCCCGGAAGTGGAACACCATTTCTATAGACTAAAATGAACACAATCTTTAACAGCAGTAAAAATCTGCATGAACAATAATGCAGCATGAATATTTACTCAAACATCCGATAGAAAAGGAAAACACTAATAGGGAACATTTTACTGCACAATGAATACTTTTACTTTAAATACGTTTTGCTGATAATACTTAAATACTTTTGCTTTAGTAAGGTTTTGAATGCAGTACTTGTACTTGTAGTAGAGTCTTTTCACAGTGTGATATTAGTATCTCTACTTCAGTTAATTATTTGAATAATTCCTCCACCTGTTCCCCTTGGCGACGGGCTACTGAGAGGTGGAGCAACACTGAAAGATGAGAGCTGCAATGTCACATTTCCTGAACTGAATGTACATACAGCATAGTTGCAGTTGAGACAAGTCTCTCTGTTTCTCTCTAAAGAAATATTCAACTGATCAGCCGCTTTTTATCAACAGCTGGATCTCTGCCAAACACTGGTGAGTACACTGTCGTGGAAGTTTCCTTTTATTATGTTCCAGACTTGATGTCTCACAAAGATAGAATCAAAATCTACATGTGGAAAATGAGATAGACTCTTTCAGCATTTGTGAAGGAATTAAAGTAGAAATAAAACGTAAAAATATAAGGAATTATGCTTTAATGTAATTTTTCCCATTACAACTGCCCCACAGAGACACAATGCACTCACTAAATATTTGGTCAAAGTTTATTTCAAACCAGAATCTGATATGTTAATGTCACAAAGGAAAACGGAGCAATTAAGTTTTAATTGAACACAATGTTTGGTATCTAGTGGATGATGAGTTTGTTTTTGTTTTCATCTTGAACTTGACTACCAATTAAAATCACTTCAGGCTGCAACAACCCTCTGGCTCTACATGCTACTGTACTTACTCTGCTCTACCGTTCCTTTTAACTTGTTTTATTTATATTATTATTTAAATTTTTTAGTTATTGCATACTGTGTGTGTATATATGTATACTTATATTGTTTGTACTCTTCTGATCCTTCTTATATTTAGAGAACGTGTGACATGCACCAACAACACCAAGACAAATTCCTTGTATGTGTAAAAAACGTACTTGGCAATAAAACTTTTTCGGATTGTGATTCTGAAGTGTGAGTTTGGTTGCATTAACTTACAAGTAGTAAAAGTAGCAATACCTCAGTGTAGAAATACTTTACAAGTTGTAGGTTACAAGTAAAAGTCAAAATTGAACTAGCAAGGACCAGACGATCAACAAGCTACGTTTGAACAATTCATTGATACGTGTATGATCCGTGATTCCGTTTGCTGACTGTGTTGTGAGGAAGCTTCAGTAGGGAATCTGCCAGGGATAACAGACCCCCCCTTTAATTATTTAATATACTGCTCCCCCCCCCCAAAAAAAAGATTATTGATATCTTTACCAATAACCTACATCACAATTTTTTGATTCTATATTGTATTATTAATCTGAAAAGTAACTACTATCTAACAGTATTAATGTAGTGGAGTATAAAGTACAGTATGTCACTTTGAATGTTTAGTTAAGTAGAAATATAAAGTAGCAGACAATGGAAATACTCGATTAAGTACCTCTACATAGTACTTAAGGACATTTTTTTAAAAGCTATGCCTTTCTCTCTCATGTTTTTAATCTTTGTTTTGTCTTATTACATCTCCTCTTTCTTTGCATACGTGTTCTGCACGCAGCCAAAGTCATTGTTTCGTAATGAAGATCTCCATGTAATCACCTTTTGCGAAGCTTGGGAATCATCATAGAAATGTGACAACTGAACTGCACATCTGAGCTCTCCTTTACCAGCAAATTCATATAATATAACAAAAATCAGGATGACTCTAATTATATTTCGCTAATCAAAGTTTGATTTTATGAAACCAATAATCAAAAGATGTGTAGTTACACTTTTGTTTTTTTCACATTTTCTGTCCTCAGTGTCTAGATATGTCTGCTGCCAGCTGTCTGCTGACTGAAGATCAGTTTCTGTGCTCCATCTGTCTGGATGTGTTCACTGATCCAGTCACCATACCATGTGGACACAACTTCTGTAAAACCTGCATCACTCAACACTGGAATATTAATGTCCCGTTTCAGTGTCCCAACTGTAATAAGGTTTTCAGAACCAGACCTGAGCTGCAGGTCAATACTTTCATCTCTGAGATGGCTGCTCAGTTCAGACAGTCAGCTCAGCAGAAAGCCAGCAGCAGCAGCAGCAGCTCAGAGCAACAAGTGTCCAAACCAGGAGAAGTTCCCTGTGACGTCTGCACTGGAACCAAACTGATGGCCCTGAAGTCCTGCCTGGTGTGTCTGGACTCCTACTGTGAGACTCACCTGGAGCCTCATCTGACAAGATCAGGCCTGAAAAGACATCAGCTGATCGACCCTGTGGAGAACCTGGAAGGCAGGATGTGTACGAAGCACGATAAACTGCTGGAGCTGTTCTGTAAGACCGACCAGACGTGTGTCTGCATGCTCTGCACTGTTTTAGACAACAAGACGCATGATGTTGTTCTGAAAGAAGGATATGAACGAAAGAAGGCCGAGCTGAGGGCTGAAATCCAGCAGATGATCCAGAAGAGACAACTGAAGATTCAGGAGATCAAACACTCAGTGGAGCTCAGTGAGGAAGATGCAGACAGAGAGATAGCAGATGGTGTTCAGGTCTTCACCGCTCTGAAGGAGTCTGTTGAGAGAAGCCAGGCCGAGCTCATCGACACGATCAAAGAGAAGCAGAGAAAGATGGAGAAACAGGCTGAAGGCTTCATCAAGGAGCTGGAACAGGAAATCTCTGAGCTGAAGAAGAGAAGCACTGAGGTGGAGCAGCTCTCACAGTCTGAAGACCACTTCCACGTCCTCCAGAGCTTCACGTCCCTGAACGCTGCTCCACCCACTAAGGACTGGACACAAGTCAGCGTCGGTCCACCTTCATATGAGGGGACTGTGGTCAGAGCTGTCAATCAGCTGGACCAGACGCTCAGTGAACAGATGAAGAAGCTGCTCGCTGAGGTCGGGCTGAAGAGGGTCCAGCAGTTTGCAGTGGATGTGACACTCGATCCCAATACAGCAAATCCTGAACTCATCCTGTCTGATGCTGGAAAGCAAGTCAAACGTGGTGATGTAAGGAAGAGTCCTTCAAACAATCCAGATATATTTGATTGTTGTGCTAGTGTCTTAGCAAAGCAGAGTTTCTCTTCAGGAAGATTTTATTACGAGGTTCAGGTTAAAGGGAAGACTGCCTGGGATTTAGGAGTGGTCAGAGAGTCGATCAACCGGAAGGGACAAATAACTGCGACTCCTCTGAATGGTCTCTGGACAATATGGTTGAGGAATGGAAAGGAGTACAAAGCCCTTGCCGACCCTAGAGTCTGTCTCTCTCTGAAGTCTCGTCCTGAGAAGGTGGGGGTGTTTGTGGATTATGAGGAAGGTCTGGTCTCCTTTTATGACGTTGATGCTGCATCTCTCATCTACTCCTTTACTGGCTGCTTGTTTACTGAGAAACTCTACCCATTCTTCGGTCCCGGTGTTAACTATGGTGGTAAAAACTCTGCCCCTCTGATCATCTCTCCTGTCAATCACACTGAGTAGAACAACCATTACCTGCCTTCCAGACTGTTGAATCATCAAAAAACTATGTATTTAGAAATAAGTATTTTCACATTCCTTGATGTCTGGGTGCCAAATTCAAAACTTAAAATTGTCTAGATCATTGTATACAAGTAGTGTTTCATACTGGCACAAATTACTGGGTAAAGTTATGCAGCACTTATTTAAGCGCTATTCAAAATAAGGTGTTTTACGGTTTTAGCTTAAGATTTTAAATCAAAAAGGACAAATAAAGGAGGGCTAAAGTATTTAATTTGAATTCATATTTCGATATAAACGGAAATTATATGAATCAAGTGAGAGTGGAAAGCAAATGCTTTCCACTGGATTTCTTGGATTGTTCTTTATATTTTGTTTAATGTTGTTAAGGTTCATGATTGAACTGTTGATTACAAAATACAAATCTATAAACCAATCAGAACGTTTCTCATTCTTGATCATTTGACATGTTGTGAAATCAAGTCATGAAGCTGGGAGCCCCTGAGCTCTTTTGAGCCTGCTAACAGGTTATGCCACATTTAGGTCATACGGAATAGAAATAAAGCGAAAAGACAGTTGTATCGCTGCAGAGTTATCATGAGTTTCAGAGATTTCTGTATTTTTTAACGCCAGTCAAACATCAGAGCTTTCATAAAAATCATTGGACTCCCTCCATCATCAGCAATTTGGAAACTCAAGTTGTACTTTCAACTTGTTTTCTTCTGATAACCGCAAAAACAAACCACACAAACTATGTCTGAAAGTATACGATTTTAATCTCAGTAATTGTATTTAAGTAATTTTTTCACTGTAGAGTTTTCTCCCTCACTGCGATTGGTCCAACCGCTGTTTAATGATGCCACTGAGCAGCTGCAACAAGAAAACACATCACTCTTATTTATATATGCAACAGCTTCACCTATTTACATTTGTATCCTAACAAAAGGACTGTTTTAAGGGTTTAGCCAAACATTCTGAGAGATTATGATAAATTACGGGATTTTGAATGGATTATTTGTATTTGGTTAAAGTTTGTTTTAAAGAGGTAAACTCCCTAAATATATACAGCCATCCTTTACATATTACTTATACGCTTTCACTCGCCGCTCATTTGCTGGCAAAAGTCCAGATGACACGCAACATGGACAGCAGCCAAACATCATTCCATCTGCACATTTTACCCATACCGCAAAGCTACAAAGTCGGTTGAAGTTTCCTTTCAAAATTGGCAGAGAAGCCATTGATAATAATTTAATGGCTAACTTGTGAACAGTCAGATATAGTATTCATTCAAAACACCATTAAAATTAACTTGATTAAGTTGTTAAAAGGATAAATTGAATGAGCGTAAAATACTAAAAAGTAATTGTGCCAGGTATACTCACATGTAAACCTAAATGAAACCTTTAATATTTGCCGTTAGAGTTCAGGCTATTATTTAATGCTTTTGGTACATACATAGAGATACTTTATTTATCCCAAAGGAAATGAAGGTGTCCAATAGCTTATACGCAACATACATACACATAGTCACACAGATATATGACATCCATGCACACCTACTACAAAAACACAAAAAGATATTAATAGTGTGCCCTTACAGTAAAGTTTGGTTGTAACATGTTTAAAAGAGCATTGGTGCAATGGTATCATAGTGCAAGATAGGGTCAGTGCAAATTCTATATCTATTCAAGTACAACAGGCAACACAATATATTAAAAATATAATAACTAAACTATACACAGACACTAGTAAAGACTTTAACTTTTCTTAAAGTATTGTGGCATTTTGTAAAAAAGAACAGTAGATTCAGCATTTTGTAAAAAAGAACAGTAGATTCAGGATGGCTGTGTAGCATGTGTTGTCTTTGTGCTAAACACAGTTGGAGTGGAACAACTCATCCAGCTGGTTTTGGTCTCCGACACCCTCACCTGTTCCAGTCAGGGGACTCTGGCTTCCTGCCCCACAGTCTGTATCACCGCAGGAACAGGTTTGATCGCTGCCACTGGCCTCCGTCCAACTGTCAATCAAAAGCTCTGCCTCTAGCAATTGATCTAATCTTTATCAGGAAATGTTTATCCCTCAGTTAGTGTAACTGATTGATATTCCCTAAACTTGCTGATTTCTATCCATCACAGATTTCATATCAATAAATGGTTCTGCATTCACCATGAATGATCTAAAATTAACTTGGAATATAAAACTGTCCCAAAATCAAGGTAAAAATGTTGCTTTCACTTTGCAATTGGTATTTCAGAATTAAAAACACAACACGCCGACATTGTTGGCATTTGTAGTGTATGCAGCAGAAATGACGATGGGGGTTGCAGTGTCTTACCCCTTGGAGAATGAACAGGCCTTGTTGGTTGCATCAACAGCTGCAGTAGCCACTGTGGCTTTCCAGAGGTGTCAAGTAACGAAGTACAAATACTTCGTTACCTTACTTAAGTAGAAATTTTGGGTATCTATACTTTACTGGAGTAATTATTTTACAGCATACTTTTTACTTCTACTCCTTACATTTTCACGCAATTATCTGTACTTTCTACTCCCTACATTTTAAAAATAGCCTCGTTACTCATATTTCAGTTCGGCTTGTTTTCATTCCAGCTTGTCAGTCATCGTTCAAAAAAACACACACACAAAAAAACCTATCCAAATCGCTCCATCCGGAGAGAGTGAATTTGATTGTGGTTGGATGATAAGTATAAACATAGTTATTCCGACACCCTATTGGTTTGTACGCGATCCATAACACCACAGACCCGGTGCTAATACGCCACCGGTGCCTTAACGACTGTTATCTACCGGACCGAATAGCAACACGGATTTCGGTGCCTTAGGTGCCTGCGCGATGCTCCGAAAACGGACGATAGAGGGAACTGAACATCGCCGCACGGGACGCTAGTCAACACTACAGTTGGAAGCAGGTTAGCCTAGCGTTAGCTAGAAGATGGAGTAAACATGATAAAATGCTGAGAGCTAAACGGTGTAAAAGTGTGTCTATATTTCACTGGAGAGGAGTCTGACACCAGACTGTAGCTGCCGTTGTCTGAAAAACACAGAAGAGATGTAGCCTACGTGTCACCTTTTTCAGCCCTTCTGAGTTTGCAGGTATGATTTTAATATAACATTATTATAGTCATATGATTTTGTCCCCGCGTTTTAGAGTTAAGCTGTTGTCCTTAATGGCATTTCCCCCCCTTACATCAGGGGTCTTGAACGTTTTTTAAGCCAAGGACCCTTTAACTTAAAGTGAGATGTAGCAGGGACCCCCTACTACATATTGTATGAAATTAAGTTGCATATTAAACTGGGCCTACAATAACTGTTAGGGTAACCTAAAGCCTTCTTACATACCTTTTTTCATAAGCTATTCAAATATTAATTGTTAGCATGATTTTATAAATCATATTTTAATGTTACATATGTGGCACAGTAAATCTAGGATTAACTGTATCTGTGGGCTGATATCTTAGTGACTACCTTACCTATAGGCCAGTAAGCCTATCATCAGTGGGAGTTTATATTTGCTAATAATATGTTGGAATTATGTTAAGGCATTTTATTTTTGTTTTTTTTAAAGACCCAAAAATGTACAATAATTTGGAGGCCCCCCTGCAATGACTCTGAGGACCCCCTGTTGAAGATCTCTTCCTTACATTACTTTTATTTTTATACTTTAAGTAGTTTTGAAACCAGTACTTTTACACTTTTACTTAAGTAAAAAGCTTGAGTTGATACTTCAACTTCTACAAAAGTCTTTTCAAACCCTAGTATCTATACTTCTACTTGAGTAATGAATGTGAATACTTTTGACACCTCTGTGGCTTTCACAGTGCAGGGGATATAGATCTGAAGAGACACAAAGAAAGAGTTAATTCGAGTTTGTCATCCTAGAAACCCAACAGATGTCTGGAAACCAGTTAACAATACTTCCAATCAAGCAGAAGAAGATCGGAAGAGGTGTGTGTGTGTGTGTGTGTGTGTGTGTGTGTGTGTGTGTGTGTGTGTGTGTGTGTGTGAGATAATGCCGCTTTCTTCCTGGTGGAACCTGAATGCCTCCACTTCAAACTGCAGTTTGACATCCTGAGACCGAGACAGGAACCGAGAGCTGGAGCCCGTCAGCTGACTGTCAAACAGGCACCTGAATGCAACACAGAGGATAGGCAGACAAGACGACTAATGCAACATAGAGACAGAGATGATAGATTTAAAGTAAGTTTTTTTGAGTGAAGGCGCATTATAAAAAAAATAAAATACCAGTACAGTAAACCGACCCGCTGTTTCCCAGGAAGGAGTATCGAGGGACGGTGTCGACGGATGGAAACACGGTGGCCACGCAGCGGTCCACCGCCACTCTGAGAGGGATGTGATGAAACTGTTTGACTGAAACTTCAAACTTCATCATGTCTCCCAGCAGGAACTGAGCAGATGGACGAGGTGACTGCCAATCATCTGAGAGGCAAAAAAAAAAAAAAAAAAAAAACAGTGTTCAGGGCTAAGGAGATGGACCTCAAAATTGTACTTTGATAGTTAAACTACCAAAGTACAATTTCTTTCCACTTTATTTTGTACTTTACACTTCACTAAAATTTAGAAGACATACATACACTTTTCAAATTAGGATTTTACAAACAAAATGTGATAATCTATGACAATGGATTATATTTTATAAATTAAAATCACCAAAACTATTCCAAGCAGTCAAAATTCGCACTCTGTGACCCAACACCATTACACACTTATATTTTATACTGTGGTATTGCTTTTACTCAAGTAAATCATTTGAATACTTCATACATCTACTGCTGATTTTGAAACTAATGCCGATGCACTTCAGGATCACAAAAGTTTGATTGAAAGATCTGTGACGTGGATATAAATCACCAGGACACACTGTAAGGAAGTCATTTATGAAGACTGAACAAAGCACCCACCAGTCATGAGCGGGATGGAGAAGTCGAGACTTTCCTCCGAGTCTGGGGGGAATCTCACGGGACTTCATAAAAATTATGAAAAAGAAAATCTAAAAACACATCTGTTTTCTAAAAGCCATGAGCGTTAAAACAATAAAACAGAGGTGCTATATAACTAAAGTACATGTGTTCAAGTAATGTACAATTACAAACAAAAAAAGTACAAAAGCAGTATAATTTGGAAATACTCAAGTCAAATAGTTGGGTATTTCAGAGGCAAATAGTTTTACTCCACTATACATTTGACAACATCTGTTACTTGCAGTTACTTACAAAATATCAACTAATACATCATGATAAATATTATGAAGTGTTACTCTCTGCATTAGTACTACTTTAATTTGTTGGTTCTTTAAGTCGAATTTGATATGAACACGTGTACTTTTACTCAAGTAACATTTTGAATAGTGATGTGCGGATCAATACTAAAGTAGCGATATTTACGATCCCGACGTCTCCTGCTCTAGTATCGATTCTCATATAAAAAGATCGATATTTAAACTCAGTAATTTGGAGTGAGTTTTTATGTTATCATAAGTAACTTGTTGTCACCAGAAAAGTCTAATTATATCCGGTTAGGGGAAGGAACTACTTCTCCTTCCGCCGGTCAGTTGAGTGTGCACTGCGGCTTTGTGACGGAGCCGGCCGCTGCAGCAGCCCTTCTTTAGTTTCCGGCTACGAAGAAGGCTGCAGAATGCACAGGAGTGTGTGGAAAGACAGTGAAATACAGCGGTAACACTACAAACCTCGCTAAACAGGTGAGTCATAAGAGTGAATACGATGATATAAATATAGTATCAGTCTGAGGAGGAAGTCCAGGGCGAGAAGACGCAAGGTGCTAGGGCAAGACACTTCAATCAGTGAGTCATTTGGCAGCAGCGGCAGAAGTTATCCAGGTACAGGGAGATAGCGTGATAGTCGCGTTATCACTGACTGGGAAAGTTATTCACGTTGTTAAGGCTTTAGTTTTTCAATGTTCAAGAGTTCCCCAGAATCCCAGCATTCTTACAACAAGCTAACAGAAAGCAGTTTGTTCTGAGATTTTCTTTATAAATAAATAATATGAGAGTAGTTTATTGTCTTGTCATTATGCAGCTATAATTTGGAATTGGTAAGCCTACAGCCTACGTTTTTACTTTACTTTAAACTAGTTGTCACATCAAACAAATAAAAATTGTAAAAAGTATTGGTATTGGTATCGGTTTGGGCAATACCAGCCCGGGTATTACTTGGTATCGGATCGAATAGGAATTAAGTGGTATCGCACATCACTAATTTTGAATGCAGGACTTTTACTCAACAGCATGTCTACACTATGGTGTTGCTACTTTCAATCAGTAGAATATCCAAGTACTTATTCCTCCTTTGCTTAGCAGAATATGCTAGAGTTAACCCTTGTGTTGTCTTCCCATCAGCCAATGTCAAAAGTGACGAGGGGTCTCATTAATAAACGTGGCGTACGCACAAAACGGGGCTGAAAACGTGCGTACGCCACTTCCCACGCAAAAGGTTGTGATTTATAAAAAACAAAAAACGGGAAAATGTGCGGTCCTCCACACAAACTCTGACCCACGCGTACGCACATTTTGGAGACAAAATAGGAATTTGCGACGCAGATGGTGAGGTGGTGAACTGAAGTCAGACTGCAGAAAGTAAATGGGAATAACGGTTACTTGTAATATAAAACCATCCATCCATCCATCTTCGTCCGCTTATCCGGTGTCGGGTCGCGGGGGGAGCAGCTCCAGCAGGGGACCCCAAACTTCCCTTTCCCGAGCAACATTAACCAGCTCCGACTGGGGATCCCGAGGTTCCCAGGCCAGGTTGGAGATATAATCCCTCCACCTAGTCCTGGGTCTTCCCGAGGCCTCCTCCCAGCTGGACGTGCCTGAACACCTCCCTAGGGAGGCGCCCAGGGGCATCCTTACCAGATGCCCGAACCACCTCAACTGGCTCCTTTCGACGCAAAGGAGCAGCGGCTCTCCGAGCTCCTCACGGATGACTGAGCTTCTCACCCTATCTCTAAGGGAGACGCCAGCCACCCTCCTGAGGAAACCCATTTCGCCGCTTGTACCCTGGATCTCGTTCTTTTCGGTCATGACCCAGCCTTCATGACCATAGGTGAGGGTAGGAACGAAAACTGACCGGTAGATCGAGAGCTTTGCCTTCTGGCTCAGCTCTCTTTTCACACAACGGTGCGATAGATTGAATGCAATACCGCACCCGCTGCGCGATTCTCCGACCAATCTCCCGCCCCATTGTCCCCTCACTCGCGAACAAAACCCCAAGGTACTTGAACTCCTTCACTTGGGGTAAGGACTCATTCCCTACCTGGAGAAGGCATTCCATCGGTTTCCTGCTGAGAACCATGGCCTCCGATTTAGAGGTGCTGATCCTCATCCCAACCGCTTGACACTCGGTTGCGAACCGATCCAGTGAGTGCTGAAGGTCCAGGCCGATGATGCCATCAGGACCACATCATCTGCAAAGAGCAGCGATGAGATCCCCAGCCCACCAAACTGCAACCCCCCCCCCCCCCCCGACCACGCCTCGATATCCTGTCCATAAATATTACAAACAGGATTGGTGACAAAGCGCAGCCCTGGCGGAGGCCAACCCTCACCTGAAACGAGTCCGACTTACTACCGAGAACCCGGACACAGCTCTCACTTTGGTCATACAGAGATTGGATGGCCCTGAGTAGAGACCCCTCACCCCATACTCCCGCAGCACCTCCCACAGTATCTCCCGGGGACCCGGTCATACGCCTTCTCCAAATCCACAAAACACATGTAGACCGGTTGGGCATACTCCCAGGCTCCCTCCAGGATCCTTGCGAGTGAAGAGCTGGTCCGTTGTTCCACGACCAGGACGGAATCCGCATTGTTCCTCCTCAACCCGAGGTTCGACTATCGGCCGAACCCTCCTTTCCAGCACCTTGGAGTAGACTTTACCAGGGAGGCTGAGAAGTGTGATACCCCTATAATTGGCACACACCCTCTGGTCCCCCTTTTTAAAAGAGGAACCACCACCCCAGTCTGCCACTCCTTTGGCACCGTCCCCAGACTTCCACGCAATGTTGAAGAGGCGTGTCAACCAGGACAACCCCTCCACACCCAGAGCCTTGAGCATTTCTGGACGGATCTCATCAATCCCCGGGGCTTTGCCACTGTGTAGTTGTTTGACTACATCAGTGACTTCCGCCTGGGAAATCGACGACAATCCCCCGTTATCCTCCAGCTCTGCCTCTAACATAGAGGGCGTATTAGTCGGATTCAGGAGTTCCTCAAAGTGCTCCCTCCACCGCCCTATTACCTCCTCAGTGGAGGTCAACAGTGTCCCATCCTTACTGTACACAGCTTGGATGGTTCCCCCCCCTCCTGAGGTGGCGAACAGTTTTCCAGAAACACTTTGGTGCCGACCGAAAGTCCTTCTCCATGTCTTCTCCAAACTTCTCCCACACCCGCTGCTTTGCCTCTTTCACGGCAGAGGCTGCAGCCCTTCGGCCCTTTCGGTACCCTGCAACTGCCTCCGGAGTCCTCCGAGATAACATATCCCGGAAGGACTCCTTCTTCAGTCGGACGGCTTCCTGACCACTGGTGTCCACCACGGTGTTCGTGGGTTACCGCCCCTTGAGGCACCTAAGATCCTAAGACCACAGCTCCTCGCCGGCTTCAGCAATGGAAACTTTGAACATTGTCCACTCGGGTTCAATGCCCCCAGCCTCCACAGGGATGCACGAAAAGCTCTCCGCCGGAGGTGTGAGTTGAAAGTCTGTCGGACAGGGCCTCCTCCAGACGTTCCCAATTTACCCGCACTACACGCTTGGGCTTACCAGGTCTGTCCAGAGTCTTCCCCACCCCCCTGACCCAACTCACCACCAGATGGTGATCGGTTGACAGCTCTGCCCCTCTCTTCACCCGAGTGTCCAAAACATACGGCCTCAGATCAGATGAAACAATTATGAAATCGATCATTGACCTTCGGCCTAGGGTGCTCTGGTACCAGGTACACTTATGAGCATCCCTATGTTCGAACATGGTGTTCATAGACAATCCATGACTAGCACAGAAGTCCAACAACAAACAACCACTCTGGTTTAGATCAGGGAGGCCGTTCCTCCCAATCACGCCTCTCAGGTGTCTCCATCATTGCCCACGTGTGCGTTGAAGTCCCCCAGCATAACAATGGAGTCCCCCACTGGAGCCCCATGCAGGACTCCAGTCAAGGTCTCCAAGAAGGCCGAATACTCCGAACTCCTGTTTGGTGCATATGCACAAACAACAGTCAGAGTTTTCCCCCACAACCCGCAGGCGTGGGAGGCGACCCTCTCGTCCACCGGGTAAACTCCAACACAGCGGGCGCCAGCCGGGGCTTGTGAGTATCCCCACACCCGCCCGGCGCCTCACACCCTGGGCAACTCCGGAGAAGAAAAGAGTCCAACCCCTATCCAGGAGTATGGTTCCAGAACCGAGACTGTGCGTGAGGTAAGCCCCACCAGATCTAACCGTAGCGCTCCACCTCCCGCACCAGTTCCGGCTCCTTCCCCCACAGAGGTGACGTTCCACGTCCCCAGAGCCAGCGTCTGCCGCCCGGGTCTGGTCCGTCGAGGCCCCTGACCTTCACTGCCACCCATGTGGCATCGCACCCGACCCCAACGGTTCCTCCCACAGGTGGTGGGCCCATGGGCTGGAGAGATGGGAGCCACGTAGCTTGTTCGGGCTGTGCCCGGCCGGGCTCCGTGGCAAACCCGGCCACCAGGCGCTCGCCGACGAGCCCGCCGTCTGGGCCTGGCTCCAGACGGGGGCCCCGGGCTTCCTCCGGGCAGGGTCACTCCATCTCTACCTTGCTTCTTCATTGGGGTTTTTGAACCTCTAACATAATAATATAAAACCTGCATGAAGAAAAGTGGCTTTGCCTATTAAACTTTCTTTCGTCTTCAAATTATATCTCAGGGTGGGGGATTACCACTAGTTGAAGCTGTGTTGGCAAGGTATTAACAATTGTTTCAGCAAGGCTCACAAGTCTCACGCATTGGGCGTGAGACACACGCATTTCAACCTGTTCACACTCTCACACGCCACACCCTGTATTTCTCACGCAGAGAAATTACCAGGATAAGCTGCGCCGCTTTTTTTAATGGTGGAACAGGCAGAGGAATCAAGTGAGTCCCCCACAGAGTTCAGAACGCCCTGCCACCACCCGCGGCGCTGCCATTGGGCATTTTAGGTCCGGGCCCGCCCATTTTGACCCAGGAAAGCTTTGAGTGAAAGCTTCTCTGCCAATCAGCGGACCTGATAGTCTTCCCCTGTGGCAGGACATGCTCCCAGCGTGACATCTGCAGACCGGACCGGTGTACCAATCCCCAGCAGGTCTTTCTTGGCCTCCACCCGGACAGAGTTTTCCCCGCAGATGGTGCTGACGCCATTGGCCGCCAACAGAGCCTTCAACTCAAGGGCATAGATTATCCATCAGTTTGATTTGTTATGATGCAAAGAACACTAAAAAGTTGATTCTCGGCATTGGTAATGGTTTGTCAGTTGATTCAGCTTTAATCATTACCAGGACAACATCCAGTCAGTCTGATGTTTCTCTCTTGTAAAACTAAAATATATTGTTTAAAACACCTCCGAAAAGCAGAATCTACTTTTGTGTGGCTTGTCCCACCCACTACAACTGCAGTTCTCAAAACATTTAAAGTGGGGGTTTTTGTTCTCCGGCCACAGCGATGAGCCAACGATGATTCATTCATGCAAGTCGCCTTTCTTTCTTTAAATTTCAAAAAGTTAGGAAAAGCCTCCCAAAGTGTAGGAAGAAAAATAAATACAAATACTACAGATACTTATTTTCCAGTTTAGTTTAACTGTTGCACAAAGATGCAATTTATACTTTATCATCATCATCATGTACTGAACATTTCAATGACACAATTAAACATTACATGCTTTATATTAACAGTTTGCGATCAGTAAATAGTTGCAATATTTAGTTATGGCATAATACTGTTAACACTGCCTCTGCCATTAGAAGACATTTCAACAGAGAGATTTTTCTGCCTGTAACTAAAAAAGGAGAGCAGCAGTGCACCCTGGGGATTTGTTTAAGCCTAGCACTTCAACACTCACACTGTCTTTGAGAAACATTTCAGTGTCAAACATTCATGTCATGCACAACGGGAAAGTGGCACTGGAAAGTGCCACTTTCTGTATTTCAGAGGGAATGTTGTCCTTTTTACTGAGAGCAGAAATTACTTTACAAATTCAAATGTTTGCATACAAAGAGCTTTTAACCATTGGGTTGTTGCTTAATAAGCGACAAACTTCAAAAAAGTGACTTTGAAGAAAAAGTAAAGAAGAAAGGCAAGAATAGGTCAAAATGAGCAACAAAAAAAGGTGACAAACTTAAAAAACAGCGACAAAAATTTTGAAAAAAACGACAAATTTGGAGAAATAAACGACAAATTTGGAGAAAAAAACGACAGTAAAAGTAACTACAGCCTTTTAACTGAAAAACATTTTGCAAAAAATGTCATATACCCCCTGCAGTCCTCCAAAGTACCCCCTAGGGGGTACATGTACCCCCATTTGAGAAACACTGTCATATTCTATAAGATCATTATATGTGGGTAGTGTCGCTGTCAGAATGGTGTCAGAAAAACCGCCCAGTTTCCAGCTTTGTGATGATGCATTTTCCAGCTGATCCAAGAGGCTTTTTGAATACTTTATTTAGCTTAAGAAGGAGGAGAATTTTCACAACGCATAAAGGAACACTTCATCCTTCAGTTCATCACAAAAATTCAACATCAACACATCTGGAGATACGTGGTTTTCACTGGACAGGAAGGGGAAAACAGCTGTCATCTGAAAACTAAAGCTGAGTTTATTTCCTCTCCCTTTATGGAGAGCAGCTCGGGGTTAACACACACATCAGTGGCGTCTCGTCAGCTCCGATTTTGCCTTAATAAAGTTTTATTCTGCTCAGCTGTTGTCAAACATCCATACAGATGTTAAATGGATAATAACGTTGTTTGTGTTGTAACTCTTGTGTGAATTTAAAATTGACAGATTGTGCACTGGTTTCAAGTTACTGTAACTGATGACTTTTATCAAATGTAACTAAATATACACTTACACAGCTTTCAACCACATCTCACAGTTTTATTTTATTTTATTTTTTAAACCTTTATTTATCCAGGTAAACTGTTTGAGAACAACTTCTCATTTACAAACACAGGAAGACAATCACAGTCTTCCTCAGTCTTCCTGTCACCGTCTCAAAGGTGGTCTCTGGTGTCGGATGTGAACTCCCTCTTTGATGTTTCTCCGGTCTCACTGAAATATAATTTACATATATGGCTATATAACATTTTTTTTATGAAATGTGTGTGTGTGTGCGTGTGTGTGTGTGTGTCACAGACTAATTAAGGTCCTGATGGAGTTCATCTTGTTAAAATTGTTTATGAATCATTAGAGGCTGAAAAACGTGCTCTCCCTCTGTGTCCTCCATATAAATAATTAGTCCAGGCAAGGACACCCACACACACACACACACACACACAAACGCACGCACGCACGCACGCACACACACGCATGCACACACTCACACACACACCCACACACACCCACACATGCACTGGTTTTCCTGCTGATGGAGGTCCTGAGAGAGAAATAAGAAGAGGATCAGGGGGAGAGAGGACGTGCAGACATTTAAGTTACACGTATGATATTTA